>NW_026607301.1:0-52500 GCF_029890125.1 Rhinichthys klamathensis goyatoka
ACCGACACCCTCCTAAGGGCCTGCTTAGACCCGTGTTTCATCCTCCTCGTCCGGTCCCACCCGACACCATGAGTCGGAGAGGAACCGGAGAGGATGTTTTGTGATTCCGTTGATCCAACAACCTCCGTTCTTCCCTAAATTCAGTTCTCCAATGAGTTGTTTCCATGCAGAATACAATTCTCCAAATTATGTTACCGATACCTCTCTTCTCTCATTCAGACCATTTGGGAACCAAGCTTTTAATTTTTCAATCCAAATGTATTCCTTGCACAATCTCTGGCTTAAAGTCCACTTTGGGTTATGTCCAAGCCTCTTATTCTCAACTTCTGTGACCCATGTTGCTTGAAATGCTCAATCAGTGCCCTTCTGCTGTCACCCAACTTCCCCTTCCTGATCACATATCTGTGCTGATATAGACGAGTCTTGATGGAGTTCTTTGTCTAACCAACATAATGCTTACCACATCGGCTGCACTGAATCGCATAAATACAGTTCTTCGTTTTCAAAGGAATTCTAGGAAGAAAGAACGCCCTCGATTGACCCCTAGCTTTAATGACCCGAGGTCTATTTATTGCTGCCGACTATGAACCAGTAAATCCCGCAAGTTCGTGTTTCTTTTGTAGGCTGCAAGGAGAGCAATACCATGTCCTTCTGGGATATCTGCTAATGTCTCCTCAAAATTGTCCCTGATCTCCTTATTCAGTCTAACCGCCTCTGGGGTATATGAAAAAAATGGCCGGAACTAGAATCTTGCCCACTCCCGAGGGTCCAGGCTCCGGGTTCGCCTGCAACCGGCAATGTTCTTTATAAAACCCTCTAAGCTGCGATCTAGAATAACCCCTCGTCCGAAGCGCACAAAACAATGTGCGTTTAGCTTCCTGAAAATCATCCTCTCTTAAACAAATTCTCCTAAATCTAAGGAGCTGAGATAACACTATACCCCTGAATGTATGTCTCGGATGATAACTCTGATGGTGCAATAGGGCATGGGTATCTGTCTCTTTGAAGAACATCTTGAAATCCAACTGACCCGTAGAAAGAAAGTCCGGTCCCTTATATACTGTTGTATCCAATAACTCAATCGCCTGTTCCTTAACCACCGCTTGCACCTTAATCGAGGCATGATGTGCATTTAGTATCCCCAAAAAAATGTCAAAGTCCTGCTGACTATGACTCCATAATCCCCAGACATCATCCAGAAACCGAAAGTATGCTAAGGGAACCTTTTCACACTTGGGAAAAACCGTTTCCTCCCATTGGGCCATGTATGTATTTGCATATGCTGGTGCAAACCTTTTTCCCATGGCTGTCCCTTTAATCTGTAGGTACCATTCCCCCTCGAACTCAAAATCATTACAGGTTAAACTCAACTCCAAGAGTTCCAAAATCGCTTCATCTGGTCAAGAGGTGTCCGGGTATCGGATGAAACAGTCTCGCACTGCCTTCAACCCTAAAGGTGTTAATGTTAGTGTAGAGACTCTCCATATCCAATGAAAAGAAAATTACCCTTGAGGGTACTCTCAAACCTTTTACTTTATCCAAAAAGTCATAGGTGTCCCTGATATAACTAGAATGTCTAGTAGATAAGGGATTCAGATAAAAATCAATAAATTCCGCAATCCTATGACTTTCACTTCCGGAATCAGACACTATTGGACGACCCGGAGGCATGAAGGAATTGGGCCATTTCTCCCTAGGCTTGTGAACTTTCGGCAATAAATAGAATCGCCTAGGTCTAGGTGTCTTTTCCCCCAGAAGATAATTGGTCTACCGTTTACAAATAAAGCCTGTACTCTCCAATGTCTCCACTATCCCCTCAATACGAGGCACTGATTCCAAAAAAATGGGGGCCGTTAATTTGGAATAAAAAGAACTGTCGGTCAACTGTCTTTGTCCTTCCTGTACATAACGTGTCCTATCCATAATAACCACTGTGCTCCCTTTGTCTGCTGGTTTAGTAACTATATCCCGCCTAGAGATTAATTCACCTAGAGCTTTGATCTCGTCCAAGGGTAAATTTTGTTCTTTACTTTTTCTTTTCTCTTCAAAAATCTGCTCGGGGCCCTGGCGGAACGACCCCTTCACTGGTTTAAATGACGCTGCCAGTGGTACAGCATTGCTCGTGCCGTCGCTGCCGTCTAGTGTATTCTATCCTCTCCCACTCTGAAATCTTTCTCTGCGAGAAGAGGTATACTACAACCGAAATCAAAAATAACCTTGTTTAAGGCTGTTAAATTTGCTTCATCTTCTCTGGCAAGGCTTGATCAAAATTGATCAAGGGGACATAAATTCTTGCCCCTGGAAATGTCCCCCTTGGCTGCTTCCACCATCTTCTCCATAATCTTCCCCACAGCTATTTTATTACTACTTGCCTGATCATTCAATGCAAAGGCCAGGATCACCTGCTCTGCCACTTCCGTCTGCTTGGTCCTGTGTTTCAGGATTGTGTACCCGTCCGCAATTGAGGCCCCTGGATCGGGTTAACCGGGGCTAGAGACCATTGCTTGGCACTCCCCCTCCCCTCATGGTTAACATGTAGGCTCCACTGAGAAACCTCTTCCTGTCCTGATTCCGGGGATCCCACTTCCTCCTTTTGAGCGACTGGTGGCCCTTCTTGGCCCCCCAATTCTTCCTCCTTAAAGAGCTCCTCCAAGGTCCCTTCTTCAATCTCTATCACTTGGTGCTTTTCCTCTGGCTTTTGTCCCCGGTGCTGAAATAGAGTCAAGGTCGGCAGGGCCACCCCTGCCTTGCTTGTACTTAGACCTATCCCCTTCCTGGCTCTTGGTATCCTTCCTTCACCAAGGGAATTTCTCTGCCCCCTGTTTCCTTTCCTGCCATCCTAACCATTTGAGCCCCTGCCTCCAAAGGTTGGTCCACATCCATTGGGACCGCAACCATTTCCTCCTCTCCCTCCCGTTGTTCCCGTCCTTGTTGTCCCTGTTGTCCTTCATTTTCCCTGCCCTGGTTGATCCTGCAGCGGCCCGGGCCCAGCTCCAGGGCCCCTAAAAACCGGCTCTCCCGCCTCTTCCTCTGCTCTTCTTCTGGATATGAGGGTTTTCACCAGTCTCTCGACTCGCTGAACCGTCTCCTCCCTCATCCTCCTATACCTCCTCCGAGTCCATTTGATCGCCACTTGCCAGGCCTCCTTCCAATCTATCTTTGGGCTGTTGGCCACCTCCCTGCTTGCCTTTCTTAAGGCCCCCTGATAGTGCTCTTCCAGAATCATTAGGCCTGTTTTCAACCATGTGTTTGTGTTATCCTGTAATCTGCACTCTGTTCTTATTGATTGGAAGGCCGGCTGAACTTTTTTAGCCTGGGCTGCCAATTTTGCCAATCTTCCAGGTGGGCCATCTTCTACCTCAGCATTATAGTGGCATAACTTCAAGGAGTGGAATGCTCGCACTGCACTCCTGAATTCCGGATCCCCCTCCTTCCTGGTCCCTTCCACTTGTCTCCTTCCTTCATTCCCGGATCTCTGTCTGTTCCCTCCATACTTCTGCCCCCATGCACCTCTATTCCCCACATTTCTTCTTCTTCTCCTCCTTTCTGCCTCCGATTCTCTTCCTCCTCCCCTCCCTCCTGCAACATGTCTCCATCCTTCTCTACATTCCTCCCTACTTCTCCATCTCCTTTCGTCCACATATCTCCTTGTCTCCTCTCTTCTTCCACGCCTCTCCCCTCTTTCATCCAAATATCTCCTTGTTTCTCTTGTTCTTCCGCTCCATTCCCTTTCTTCATCAACACGTCTCCTTCCCATCTCCTCCCTTCTTCCACTCCTCCTTTCCTCCAGATATCTCCTTGTCTCCTCTCTTCTTCCTCGTCTCTCTCCTCTTTCATCCGAATATCTCCTTGTTTCTTCTCTTCTTCTCTCACTCCACCCTCTTCCTTCATCAAGATGTCTCCTTCCCGTCTTCTCTCTTCTTCCCCTGCTCTCTCTCCTTTCATCCAGATATTCCCTTCTTTCCATTGTTCTTTCTCTTCAGCTCCCTTCTCTTCTTTCACCCCAATGTCTCCTTCCCTCCTCCTCTCTTCCCCTCTCTTGTCTCCTCTCCGAAAAAGATCTTCTTTCAGTTTTTTTATCCATGCTTTTGAATTTTTCTTCCCTAAGAAAAAATGAGAAAGAATTTTTTTGTGTATAATTACACATCGATTCTTCACCTCATACAACATATCCCCAACTGGGTAAAAAAAAACCTGTCCCCAATATCCACCTGCTGGATACACCCCGGTGTGTCATGTCCGATGGCTCTGGCTAGGTTAGGTTTTTTGAGGATATTACAACAGCCCTTCCCCCTCCTGGTTTCTCAAAAGGGTTCAGGGACTGAGGAAATGCACTGGCCGACGCCTGTCTGACTACCTCATCGGGTTAAAACTTCGGGACTATCATGGGAAAAACCTGTCTCCCCTGTGGGTATCGAATCACTGTGCTTTTGTGATTCCAGCATTGAATTGGGTATGGACCCCATTACACTTGGACAAGGGCCCCACTCAATCCGAAGGGTAAAGCTTAAATCTGAATGGATAAAACCAAAACCCAACAAGTCTATGCCAACCTCAGTGTTGCCCCTGATTAGGTTACAGTGATAGGTATATGCCTAGATCCTCATTCTTCCTACTTACTCAAAAAAATTGGATGAGGGAAATATTCAAGACACTCTCGTCAGTAGTGTACCTCAGATTCACCGGATGTTTCGGCCCTTTACACACCAGACACCCTCCTCTGAGGCGGCCTATCCTGGATGATCAGTCCAGGACGAGTGTCTCGTGACCAATTGTTAATCAAACTAGACCAGATCCTTCAAACCACTGTGGTTGGGTTCTGGTTACAGGATATTACCGATACGATCAGGCTGACCTCTGAATCGGAACCTTCTCTCAGGTAAGAAACCATGACCCTTTATAGGTCACCCTTTCTCCTGACTAACCAGACCTCCTTTCTTTTACGGAACAATCACCGACCGGGCTGACTCTTGAATCGGAACCATCTCTCTGGTACTTCGAAAACATGTTCTTCTATAGATCATTCTCCTGACCTTGATCCTTCTTTTACATCTCTTCCAGGACGACCCTTCTTTTGACAGTGCTGACTACCGAATCAGAGCTACCAAGTATGATCACCGGAACACGAACAGTCGGAAACGGAACACGGAACAGTCTGCCCTCTAATTTCAGAAGACGTTCCCCAAGCTCTTCACCTGGTCGAAAGAAAACTTACAATGTTGCGGGCAACGAGACTGGCGGATGCGGTGCATCAAGCTTCTACCAGTTCTTCACCCTAAGAGTCAAGACTAACCAGACCGACATCATCCCATTACAGGACAACCGCTGGCAGTACCGACTCCTGAATTGGAGCTTCCAGGTAAGAGATCCCGCCCCTCTACCGTAACTGAAAACGATACCACAATCAGTGTGTAAGTATGTTGTAGCAAGATGTCCTGTTGTATGGAAGGCGCTAACCACCCATAGAAACTTGGGCACCATTTAAGACCTGTTCGCCCCAGGCCACCTTCCCTGCGTGCTTTCCAAGTGGACCCAGGGGGGCTGGATACTTACCGCCCTCCCAAGTAACCCTTTGTTAACACCGCAGAGTTACTTGAGAAAGGTCTGCGAGAAATGGTCTACTTCTTATGGCCCTATGTCAGCCCTGCTGACTTCACCCAAGAAGCCTTGTCCAGGAAGTCCCCAAATAGCAACAAATTGTTGCCAGCTCCTTCTAATTCCAAAGACAAGACCCCCTGAATCTACTCCACATCGAAGGTCGAGATTGGCGGATGCACATATTTGTACACCAAGCTTCTACCAACCTCTCTCCTCGAGAGCAGAACGGACTGAACAGAAATAATCTCTACCTCTCCTGCGGTGAAATAAAAATAAATAAAAAATCTATATTTTTTTCTTTCAACTCCTGTTCAGACCGACTACTCTCGACCCATTTTCAAAAGAAGAAAAGAAGAACCGTTTCTCTACTCTCAAACCGTTATTTCTTACAGACAAAAACACCCCTCCCCAATTTCGACATTTCTTAGGAAAAATCGTTTTTATCGATCTAACCCGAAACCGGACTCCAGAGGGCTACTATGGGTAGGACTAGGGAAGGAACCGGTGTGAGCTCCAGTCTCCATCGATTTAACCGAAACCGAACTCCACAGGGCTATTAGGGAAGGAACCGGTGTGAGCTCCAGACTCCATCGATTTAACCGAAACCGAACTCCACAGGGCTACTATGGGTAGGATTAGGGAAGGAACCGGTATGAGCTCTAGTCTCCATCGATTTAACCGAAACCGAACTCCACAGGACTACTATGGGTAGGATTAGGGGAGGAGCCGGTGTAAGCTTGAGTCTCCATTGATTTAACCGAAACCGAACTCCACAGGGCTACTATGGGTAGGATTAGGGAATGAGCCGGTGTAAGCTTAGGTCTCCATTAATTTAACCAAAACTGAACTCCACTCTGTGTGCTCATGATACTGATGATGATGGTAGATGCTGATACTGATGACGGATGATGAGGATGATGAGATTATACTTTTCTATAAAGGGGATCAGATTGAGAAGTAATTCTGGAATCATATTTCCAGAATTATATCATGCCTCTTTCTCTAACCTCACTCCTATGTTAACTTACTTCCTATCCTCGTTCCACTTCTTCAAATCCCGTCTGATTTTAAGCAAAAAAGATGATGAACCAGAAGATGCCGGACCTGCTTAGGACTGACACCCTCCTAAGGGCCTGCTTAGACCCGTGTTCATCCTCCTCGTCCGGTCCCACCCGACACCATGAGTCGGAGAGGAACCGGAGAGGATGTTTTGTGATTCCGTTGATCCAACAACCTCCGTTCTTCCCTAAATTCAGTTCTCCAATGAGTTGTTTCCATGCAGAATACAATTCTCCAAATTATGTTACCGATACCTCTCTTCTCTCATTCAGACCATTTGGGAACCAAGCTTTTAATTTTTCAATCCAAATGTATTCCTTGCACAATCTCTGGCTTAAAGTCCACTTTGGGTTATGTTCCAAGCCTCTTATTCTCAACTTCTGTGACCCATGTTGCTTGAAATGCTCAATCAGTGCCCTTCTGCTGTCACCCAACTTCCCCTTCCTGATCACATATCTGTGCTGATATAGACGAGTCTTGATGGAGTTCTTTGTCTAACCAACATAATGCTTACCACATCGGCTGCACTGAATCGCATAAATACAGTTCTTCGTTTTCAAAGGAATTCTAGGAAGAAAGAACGCCCTCGATTGACCCCTAGCTTTAATGACCCGAGGTCTATTTATTGCTGCCGACTATGAACCAGTAAATCCCGCAAGTTCGTGTTTCTTTTGTAGGCTGCAAGGAGAGCAATACCATGTCCTTCTGGGATATCTGCTAATGTCTCCTCAAAATTGTCCCTGATCTCCTTATTCAGTCTAACCGCCTCTGGGGTATATGAAAAAATGGCCGGAACTAGAATCTTGCCCACTCCCGAGGGTCCAGGCTCCGGGTTCGCCTGCAACCGGCAATGTTCTTTATAAAACCCTCTAAGCTGCGATCTAGAATAACCCCTCGTCCGAAGCGCACAAAACAATGTGCGTTTAGCTTCCTGAAAATCATCCTCTCTTAAACAAATTCTCCTAAATCTAAGGAGCTGAGATAACACTATACCCCTGAATGTATGTCTCGGATGATAACTCTGATGGTGCAATAGGGCATGGGTATCTGTCTCTTTGAAGAACATCTTGAAATCCAACTGACCCGTAGAAAGAAAGTCCGGTCCCTTATATACTGTTGTATCCAATAACTCAATCGCCTGTTCCTTAACCACCGCTTGCACCTTAATCGAGGCATGATGTGCATTTAGTATCCCCAAAAAAATGTCAAAGTCCTGCTGACTATGACTCCATAATCCCCAGACATCATCCAGAAACCGAAAGTATGCTAAGGGAACCTTTTCACACTTGGGAAAAACCGTTTCCTCCCATTGGGCCATGTATGTATTTGCATATGCTGGTGCAAACCTTTTTCCCATGGCTGTCCCTTTAATCTGTAGGTACCATTCCCCCTCGAACTCAAAATCATTACAGGTTAAACTCAACTCCAAGAGTTCCAAAATCGCTTCATCTGGTCAAGAGGTGTCCGGGTATCGGATGAAACAGTCTCGCACTGCCTTCAACCCTAAAGGTGTTAATGTTAGTGTAGAGACTCTCCATATCCAATGAAAAGAAAATTACCCTTGAGGGTACTCTCAAACCTTTTACTTTATCCAAAAAGTCATAGGTGTCCCTGATATAACTAGAATGTCTAGTAGATAAGGGATTCAGATAAAAATCAATAAATTCCGCAATCCTATGACTTTCACTTCCGGAATCAGACACTATTGGACGACCCGGAGGCATGAAGGAATTGGGCCATTTCTCCCTAGGCTTGTGAACTTTCGGCAATAAATAGAATCGCCTAGGTCTAGGTGTCTTTTCCCCCAGAAGATAATTGGTCTACCGTTTACAAATAAAGCCTGTACTCTCCAATGTCTCCACTATCCCCTCAATACGAGGCACTGATTCCAAAAAAATGGGGGCCGTTAATTTGGAATAAAAAGAACTGTCGGTCAACTGTCTTTGTCCTTCCTGTACATAACGTGTCCTATCCATAATAACCACTGTGCTCCCTTTGTCTGCTGGTTTAGTAACTATATCCCGCCTAGAGATTAATTCACCTAGAGCTTTGATCTCGTCCAAGGGTAAATTTTGTTCTTTACTTTTTCTTTTCTCTTCAAAAATCTGCTCGGGGCCCTGGCGGAACGACCCCTTCACTGGTTTAAATGACGCTGCCAGTGGTACAGCATTGCTCGTGCCGTCGCTGCCGTCTAGTGTATTCTATCCTCTCCCACTCTGAAATCTTTCTCTGCGAGAAGAGGTATACTACAACCGAAATCAAAAATAACCTTGTTTAAGGCTGTTAAATTTGACTTCATCTTCTCTGGCAAGGCTTGATCAAAATTGATCAAGGGGACATAAATTCTTGCCCCTGGAAATGTCCCCTTGGCTGCTTCCACCATCTTCTCCATAATCTTCCCCACAGCTATTTTATTACTACTTGCCTGATCATTCAATGCAAAGGCCAGGATCACCTGCTCTGCCACTTCCGTCTGCTTGGTCCTGTGTTTCAGGATTGTGTACCCGTCCGCAATTGAGGCCCCTGGATCGGGTTAACCGGGGCTAGAGACCATTGCTTGGCACTCCCCCTCCCCTCATGGTTAACATGTAGGCTCCACTGAGAAACCTCTTCCTGTCCTGATTCCGGGGATCCCACTTCCTCCTTTTGAGCGACTGGTGGCCCTTCTTGGCCCCCCAATTCTTCCTCCTTAAAGAGCTCCTCCAAGGTCCCTTCTTCAATCTCTATCACTTGGTGCTTTTCCTCTGGCTTTTGTCCCCGGTGCTGAAATAGAGTCAAGGTCGGCAGGGCCACCCCTGCCTTGCTTGTACTTAGACCTATCCCCTTCCTGGCTCTTGGTATCCTTCCTTCACCAAGGGAATTTCTCTGCCCCCTGTTTCCTTTCCTGCCATCCTAACCATTTGAGCCCCTGCCTCCAAAGGTTGGTCCACATCCATTGGGACCGCAACCATTTCCTCCTCTCCCTCCCGTTGTTCCCGTCCTTGTTGTCCCTGTTGTCCTTCATTTTCCTGCCCTGGTTGATCCTGCAGCGGCCCGGGCCCAGCTCCAGGGCCCCTAAAAACCGGCTCTCCCGCCTCTTCCTCTGCTCTTCTTCTGGATATGAGGGTTTTCACCAGTCTCTCGACTCGCTGAACCGTCTCCTCCCTCATCCTCCTATACCTCCTCCGAGTCCATTTGATCGCCACTTGCCAGGCCTCCTTCCAATCTATCTTTGGGCTGTTGGCCACCTCCCTGCTTGCCTTTCTTAAGGCCCCCTGATAGTGCTCTTCCAGAATCATTAGGCCTGTTTTCAACCATGTGTTTGTGTTATCCTGTAATCTGCACTCTGTTCTTATTGATTGGAAGGCCGGCTGAACTTTTTTAGCCTGGGCTGCCAATTTTGCCAATCTTCCAGGTGGGCCATCTTCTACCTCAGCATTATAGTGGCATAACTTCAAGGAGTGGAATGCTCGCACTGCACTCCTGAATTCCGGATCCCCCTCCTTCCTGGTCCCTTCCACTTGTCTCCTTCCTTCATTCCCGGATCTCTGTCTGTTCCCTCCATACTTCTGCCCCCATGCACCTCTATTCCCCACATTTCTTCTTCTTCTCCTCCTTTCTGCCTCCGATTCTCTTCCTCCTCCCCTCCCTCCTGCAACATGTCTCCATCCTTCTCTACATTCCTCCCTACTTCTCCATCTCCTTTCGTCCACATATCTCCTTGTCTCCTCTCTTCTTCCACGCCTCTCCCCTCTTTCATCCAAATATCTCCTTGTTTCTCTTGTTCTTCCGCTCCATTCCCTTTCTTCATCAACACGTCTCCTTCCCATCTCCTCCCTTCTTCCACTCCTCCTTTCCTCCAGATATCTCCTTGTCTCCTCTCTTCTTCCTCGTCTCTCTCCTCTTTCATCCGAATATCTCCTTGTTTCTTCTCTTCTTCTCTCACTCCACCCTCTTCCTTCATCAAGATGTCTCCTTCCCGTCTTCTCTCTTCTTCCCCTGCTCTCTCTCCTTTCATCCAGATATTCCCTTCTTTCCATTGTTCTTTCTCTTCAGCTCCCTTCTCTTCTTTCACCCCAATGTCTCCTTCCCTCCTCCTCTCTTCCCCTCTCTTGTCTCCTCTCCGAAAAAGATCTTCTTTCAGTTTTTTTATCCATGCTTTTGAATTTTTCTTCCCTAAGAAAAAATGAGAAAGAATTTTTTTGTGTATAATTACACATCGATTCTTCACCTCATACAACATATCCCCAACTGGGTAAAAAAAAACCTGTCCCCAATATCCACCTGCTGGATACACCCCGGTGTGTCATGTCCGATGGCTCTGGCTAGGTTAGGTTTTTTGAGGATATTACAACAGCCCTTCCCCCTCCTGGTTTCTCAAAAGGGTTCAGGGACTGAGGAAATGCACTGGCCGACGCCTGTCTGACTACCTCATCGGGTTAAAACTTCGGGACTATCATGGGAAAAACCTGTCTCCCCTGTGGGTATCGAATCACTGTGCTTTTGTGATTCCAGCATTGAATTGGGTATGGACCCCATTACACTTGGACAAGGGCCCCACTCAATCCGAAGGGTAAAGCTTAAATCTGAATGGATAAAACCAAAACCCAACAAGTCTATGCCAACCTCAGTGTTGCCCCTGATTAGGTTACAGTGATAGGTATATGCCTAGATCCTCATTCTTCCTACTTCCTCAAAAAAATTGGATGAGGGAAATATTCAAGACACTCTCGTCAGTAGTGTACCTCAGATTCACCGGATGTTTCGGCCCTTTACACACCAGACACCCTCCTCTGAGGCGGCCTATCCTGGATGATCAGTCCAGGACGAGTGTCTCGTGACCAATTGTTAATCGAACTAGACCAGATCCTTCAAACCACTGTGGTTGGGTTCTGGTTACAGGATATTACCGATACGATCAGGCTGACCTCTGAATCGGAACCTTCTCTCAGGTAAGAAACCATGACCCTTTATAGGTCACCCTTTCTCCTGACTAACCAGACCTCCTTTCTTTTACGGAACAATCACCGACCGGGCTGACTCTTGAATCGGAACCATCTCTCTGGTACTTCGAAAACATGTTCTTCTATAGATCATTCTCCTGACCTTGATCCTTCTTTTACATCTCTTCCAGGACGACCCTTCTTTTGACAGTGCTGACTACCGAATCAGAGCTACCAAGTATGATCACCGGAACACGAACAGTCGGAAACGGAACACGGAACAGTCTGCCCTCTAATTTCAGAAGACGTTCCCCAAGCTCTTCACCTGGTCGAAAGAAAACTTACAATGTTGCGGGCAACGAGACTGGCGGATGCGGTGCATCAAGCTTCTACCAGTTCTTCACCCTAAGAGTCAAGACTAACCAGACCGACATCATCCCATTACAGGACAACCGCTGGCAGTACCGACTCCTGAATTGGAGCTTCCAGGTAAGAGATCCCGCCCCTCTACCGTAACTGAAAACGATACCACAATCAGTGTGTAAGTATGTTGTAGCAAGATGTCCTGTTGTATGGAAGGCGCTAACCACCCATAGAAACTTGGGCACCATTTAAGACCTGTTCGCCCCAGGCCACCTTCCCTGCGTGCTTTCCAAGTGGACCCAGGGGGGCTGGATACTTACCGCCCTCCCAAGTAACCCTTTGTTAACACCGCAGAGTTACTTGAGAAAGGTCTGCGAGAAATGGTCTACTTCTTATGGCCCTATGTCAGCCCTGCTGACTTCACCCAAGAAGCCTTGTCCAGGAAGTCCCCAAATAGCAACAAATTGTTGCCAGCTCCTTCTAATTCCAAAGACAAGACCCCCTGAATCTACTCCACATCGAAGGTCGAGATTGGCGGATGCACATATTTGTACACCAAGCTTCTACCAACCTCTCTCCTCGAGAGCAGAACGGACTGAACAGAAATAATCTCTACCTCTCCTGCGGTGAAATAAAAATAAATAAAAAATCTATATTTTTTTCTTTCAACTCCTGTTCAGACCGACTACTCTCGACCCATTTTCAAAAGAAGAAAAGAAGAACCGTTTCTCTACTCTCAAACCGTTATTTCTTACAGACAAAAACACCCCTCCCCAATTTCGACATTTCTTAGGAAAAATCGTTTTTATCGATCTAACCCGAAACCGGACTCCAGAGGGCTACTATGGGTAGGACTAGGGAAGGAACCGGTGTGAGCTCCAGTCTCCATCGATTTAACCGAAACCGAACTCCACAGGGCTATTAGGGAAGGAACCGGTGTGAGCTCCAGACTCCATCGATTTAACCGAAACCGAACTCCACAGGGCTACTATGGGTAGGATTAGGGAAGGAACCGGTATGAGCTCTAGTCTCCATCGATTTAACCGAAACCGAACTCCACAGGACTACTATGGGTAGGATTAGGGGAGGAGCCGGTGTAAGCTTGAGTCTCCATTGATTTAACCGAAACCGAACTCCACAGGGCTACTATGGGTAGGATTAGGGAATGAGCCGGTGTAAGCTTAGGTCTCCAATAATTTAACCAAAACTGAACTCCACTCTGTGTGCTCATGATACTGATGATGATGGTAGATGCTGATACTGATGACGGATGATGAGGATGATGAGATTATACTTTTCTATAAAGGGGATCAGATTGAGAAGTAATTCTGGAATCATATTTCCAGAATTATATCATGCCTCTTTCTCTAACCTCACTCCTATGTTAACTTACTTCCTATCCTCGTTCCACTTCTTCAAATCCCGTCTGATTTTAAGCAAAAAAGATGATGAACCAGAAGATGCCGGACCTGCTTAGGACCGACACCCTCCTAAGGGCCTGCTTAGACCCGTGTTCATCCTCCTCGTCCGGTCCCACCCGACACCATGAGTCGGAGAGGAACCGGAGAGGATGTTTTGTGATTCCGTTGATCCAACAACCTCCGTTCTTCCCTAAATTCAGTTCTCCAATGAGTTGTTTCCATGCAGAATACAATTCTCCAAATTATGTTACCGATACCTCTCTTCTCTCATTCAGACCATTTGGGAACCAAGCTTTTAATTTTTCAATCCAAATGTATTCCTTGCACAATCTCTGGCTTAAAGTCCACTTTGGGTTATGTTCCAAGCCTCTTATTCTCAACTTCTGTGACCCATGTTGCTTGAAATGCTCAATCAGTGCCCTTCTGCTGTCACCCAACTTCCCCTTCCTGATCACATATCTGTGCTGATATAGACGAGTCTTGATGGAGTTCTTTGTCTAACCAACATAATGCTTACCACATCGGCTGCACTGAATCGCATAAATACAGTTCTTCGTTTTCAAAGGAATTCTAGGAAGAAAGAACGCCCTCGATTGACCCCTAGCTTTAATGACCCGAGGTCTATTTATTGCTGCCGACTATGAACCAGTAAATCCCGCAAGTTCGTGTTTCTTTTGTAGGCTGCAAGGAGAGCAATACCATGTCCTTCTGGGATATCTGCTAATGTCTCCTCAAAATTGTCCCTGATCTCCTTATTCAGTCTAACCGCCTCTGGGGTATATGAAAAAATGGCCGGAACTAGAATCTTGCCCACTCCCGAGGGTCCAGGCTCCGGGTTCGCCTGCAACCGGCAATGTTCTTTATAAAACCCTCTAAGCTGCGATCTAGAATAACCCCTCGTCCGAAGCGCACAAAACAATGTGCGTTTAGCTTCCTGAAAATCATCCTCTCTTAAACAAATTCTCCTAAATCTAAGGAGCTGAGATAACACTATACCCCTGAATGTATGTCTCGGATGATAACTCTGATGGTGCAATAGGGCATGGGTATCTGTCTCTTTGAAGAACATCTTGAAATCCAACTGACCCGTAGAAAGAAAGTCCGGTCCCTTATATACTGTTGTATCCAATAACTCAATCGCCTGTTCCTTAACCACCGCTTGCACCTTAATCGAGGCATGATGTGCATTTAGTATCCCCAAAAAAATGTCAAAGTCCTGCTGACTATGACTCCATAATCCCCAGACATCATCCAGAAACCGAAAGTATGCTAAGGGAACCTTTTCACACTTGGGAAAAACCGTTTCCTCCCATTGGGCCATGTATGTATTTGCATATGCTGGTGCAAACCTTTTTCCCATGGCTGTCCCTTTAATCTGTAGGTACCATTCCCCCTCGAACTCAAAATCATTACAGGTTAAACTCAACTCCAAGAGTTCCAAAATCGCTTCATCTGGTCAAGGGGTGTCCGGGTATCGGATGAAACAGTCTCGCACTGCCTTCAACCCTAAAGGTGTTAATGTTAGTGTAGAGACTCTCCATATCCAATGAAAAGAAAATTACCCTTGAGGGTACTCTCAAACCTTTTACTTTATCCAAAAAGTCATAGGTGTCCCTGATATAACTAGAATGTCTAGTAGATAAGGGATTCAGATAAAAATCAATAAATTCCGCAATCCTATGACTTTCACTTCCGGAATCAGACACTATTGGACGACCCGGAGGCATGAAGGAATTGGGCCATTTCTCCCTAGGCTTGTGAACTTTCGGCAATAAATAGAATCGCCTAGGTCTAGGTGTCTTTTCCCCCAGAAGATAATTGGTCTACCGTTTACAAATAAAGCCTGTACTCTCCAATGTCTCCACTATCCCCTCAATACGAGGCACTGATTCCAAAAAAATGGGGGCCGTTAATTTGGAATAAAAAGAACTGTCGGTCAACTGTCTTTGTCCTTCCTGTACATAACGTGTCCTATCCATAATAACCACTGTGCTCCCTTTGTCTGCTGGTTTAGTAACTATATCCCGCCTAGAGATTAATTCACCTAGAGCTTTGATCTCGTCCAAGGGTAAATTTTGTTCTTTACTTTTTCTTTTCTCTTCAAAAATCTGCTCGGGGCCCTGGCGGAACGACCCCTTCACTGGTTTAAATGACGCTGCCAGTGGTACAGCATTGCTCGTGCCGTCGCTGCCGTCTAGTGTATTCTATCCTCTCCCACTCTGAAATCTTTCTCTGCGAGAAGAGGTATACTACAACCGAAATCAAAAATAACCTTGTTTAAGGCTGTTAAATTTGACTTCATCTTCTCTGGCAAGGCTTGATCAAAATTGATCAAGGGGACATAAATTCTTGCCCCTGGAAATGTCCCCTTGGCTGCTTCCACCATCTTCTCCATAATCTTCCCCACAGCTATTTTATTACTACTTGCCTGATCATTCAATGCAAAGGCCAGGATCACCTGCTCTGCCACTTCCGTCTGCTTGGTCCTGTGTTTCAGGATTGTGTACCCGTCCGCAATTGAGGCCCCTGGATCGGGTTAACCGGGGCTAGAGACCATTGCTTGGCACTCCCCCTCCCCTCATGGTTAACATGTAGGCTCCACTGAGAAACCTCTTCCTGTCCTGATTCCGGGGATCCCACTTCCTCCTTTTGAGCGACTGGTGGCCCTTCTTGGCCCCCCAATTCTTCCTCCTTAAAGAGCTCCTCCTTAAAGAGCTCCTCCAAGGTCCCTTCTTCAATCTCTATCACTTGGTGCTTTTCCTCTGGCTTTTGTCCCCGGTGCTGAAATAGAGTCAAGGTCGGCAGGGCCACCCCTGCCTTGCTTGTACTTAGACCTATCCCCTTCCTGGCTCTTGGTATCCTTCCTTCACCAAGGGAATTTCTCTGCCCCATGTTTCCTTTCCTGCCATCCTAACCATTTGAGCCCCTGCCTCCAAAGGTTGGTCCACATCCATTGGGACCGCAACCATTTCCTCCTCTCCCTCCCGTTGTTCCCGTCCTTGTTGTCCCTGTTGTCCTTCATTTTCCTGCCCTGGTTGATCCTGCAGCGGCCCGGGCCCAGCTCCAGGGCCCCTAAAAACCGGCTCTCCCGCCTCTTCCTCTGCTCTTCTTCTGGATATGAGGGTTTTCACCAGTCTCTCGACTCGCTGAACCGTCTCCTCCCTCATCCTCCTATACCTCCTCCGAGTCCATTTGATCGCCACTTGCCAGGCCTCCTTCCAATCTATCTTTGGGCTGTTGGCCACCTCCCTGCTTGCCTTTCTTAAGGCCCCCTGATAGTGCTCTTCCAGAATCATTAGGCCTGTTTTCAACCATGTGTTTGTGTTATCCTGTAATCTGCACTCTGTTCTTATTGATTGGAAGGCCGGCTGAACTTTTTTAGCCTGGGCTGCCAATTTTGCCAATCTTCCAGGTGGGCCATCTTCTACCTCAGCATTATAGTGGCATAACTTCAAGGAGTGGAATGCTCGCACTGCACTCCTGAATTCCGGATCCCCCTCCTTCCTGGTCCCTTCCACTTGTCTCCTTCCTTCATTCCCGGATCTCTGTCTGTTCCCTCCATACTTCTGCCCCCATGCACCTCTATTCCCCACATTTCTTCTTCTTCTCCTCCTTTCTGCCTCCGATTCTCTTCCTCCTCCCCTCCCTCCTGCAACATGTCTCCATCCTTCTCTACATTCCTCCCTACTTCTCCATCTCCTTTCGTCCACATATCTCCTTGTCTCCTCTCTTCTTCCACGCCTCTCCCCTCTTTCATCCAAATATCTCCTTGTTTCTCTTGTTCTTCCGCTCCATTCCCTTTCTTCATCAACACGTCTCCTTCCCATCTCCTCCCTTCTTCCACTCCTCCTTTCCTCCAGATATCTCCTTGTCTCCTCTCTTCTTCCTCGTCTCTCTCCTCTTTCATCCGAATATCTCCTTGTTTCTTCTCTTCTTCTCTCACTCCACCCTCTTCCTTCATCAAGATGTCTCCTTCCCGTCTTCTCTCTTCTTCCCCTGCTCTCTCTCCTTTCATCCAGATATTCCCTTCTTTCCATTGTTCTTTCTCTTCAGCTCCCTTCTCTTCTTTCACCCCAATGTCTCCTTCCCTCCTCCTCTCTTCCCCTCTCTTGTCTCCTCTCCGAAAAAGATCTTCTTTCAGTTTTTTTATCCATGCTTTTGAATTTTTCTTCCCTAAGAAAAAATGAGAAAGAATTTTTTTGTGTATAATTACACATCGATTCTTCACCTCATACAACATATCCCCAACTGGGTAAAAAAAAACCTGTCCCCAATATCCACCTGCTGGATACACCCCGGTGTGTCATGTCCGATGGCTCTGGCTAGGTTAGGTTTTTTGAGGATATTACAACAGCCCTTCCCCCTCCTGGTTTCTCAAAAGGGTTCAGGGACTGAGGAAATGCACTGGCCGACGCCTGTCTGACTACCTCATCGGGTTAAAACTTCGGGACTATCATGGGAAAAACCTGTCTCCCCTGTGGGTATCGAATCACTGTGCTTTTGTGATTCCAGCATTGAATTGGGTATGGACCCCATTACACTTGGACAAGGGCCCCACTCAATCCGAAGGGTAAAGCTTAAATCTGAATGGATAAAACCAAAACCCAACAAGTCTATGCCAACCTCAGTGTTGCCCCTGATTAGGTTACAGTGATAGGTATATGCCTAGATCCTCATTCTTCCTACTTACTCAAAAAAATTGGATGAGGGAAATATTCAAGACACTCTCGTCAGTAGTGTACCTCAGATTCACCGGATGTTTCGGCCCTTTACACACCAGACACCCTCCTCTGAGGCGGCCTATCCTGGATGATCAGTCCAGGACGAGTGTCTCGTGACCAATTGTTAATCAAACTAGACCAGATCCTTCAAACCACTGTGGTTGGGTTCTGGTTACAGGATATTACCGATACGATCAGGCTGACCTCTGAATCGGAACCTTCTCTCAGGTAAGAAACCATGACCCTTTATAGGTCACCCTTTCTCCTGACTAACCAGACCTCCTTTCTTTTACGGAACAATCACCGACCGGGCTGACTCTTGAATCGGAACCATCTCTCTGGTACTTCGAAAACATGTTCTTCTATAGATCATTCTCCTGACCTTGATCCTTCTTTTACATCTCTTCCAGGACGACCCTTCTTTTGACAGTGCTGACTACCGAATCAGAGCTACCAAGTATGATCACCGGAACACGAACAGTCGGAAACGGAACACGGAACAGTCTGCCCTCTAATTTCAGAAGACGTTCCCCAAGCTCTTCACCTGGTCGAAAGAAAACTTACAATGTTGCGGGCAACGAGACTGGCGGATGCGGTGCATCAAGCTTCTACCAGTTCTTCACCCTAAGAGTCAAGACTAACCAGACCGACATCATCCCATTACAGGACAACCGCTGGCAGTACCGACTCCTGAATTGGAGCTTCCAGGTAAGAGATCCCGCCCCTCTACCGTAACTGAAAACGATACCACAATCAGTGTGTAAGTATGTTGTAGCAAGATGTCCTGTTGTATGGAAGGCGCTAACCACCCATAGAAACTTGGGCACCATTTAAGACCTGTTCGCCCCAGGCCACCTTCCCTGCGTGCTTTCCAAGTGGACCCAGGGGGGCTGGATACTTACCGCCCTCCCAAGTAACCCTTTGTTAACACCGCAGAGTTACTTGAGAAAGGTCTGCGAGAAATGGTCTACTTCTTATGGCCCTATGTCAGCCCTGCTGACTTCACCCAAGAAGCCTTGTCCAGGAAGTCCCCAAATAGCAACAAATTGTTGCCAGCTCCTTCTAATTCCAAAGACAAGACCCCCTGAATCTACTCCACATCGAAGGTCGAGATTGGCGGATGCACATATTTGTACACCAAGCTTCTACCAACCTCTCTCCTCGAGAGCAGAACGGACTGAACAGAAATAATCTCTACCTCTCCTGCGGTGAAATAAAAATAAATAAAAAATCTATATTTTTTTCTTTCAACTCCTGTTCAGACCGACTACTCTCGACCCATTTTCAAAAGAAGAAAAGAAGAACCGTTTCTCTACTCTCAAACCGTTATTTCTTACAGACAAAAACACCCCTCCCCAATTTCGACATTTCTTAGGAAAAATCGTTTTTATCGATCTAACCCGAAACCGGACTCCAGAGGGCTACTATGGGTAGGACTAGGGAAGGAACCGGTGTGAGCTCCAGTCTCCATCGATTTAACCGAAACCGAACTCCACAGGGCTATTAGGGAAGGAACCGGTGTGAGCTCCAGACTCCATCGATTTAACCGAAACCGAACTCCACAGGGCTACTATGGGTAGGATTAGGGAAGGAACCGGTATGAGCTCTAGTCTCCATCGATTTAACCGAAACCGAACTCCACAGGACTACTATGGGTAGGATTAGGGGAGGAGCCGGTGTAAGCTTGAGTCTCCATTGATTTAACCGAAACCGAACTCCACAGGGCTACTATGGGTAGGATTAGGGAATGAGCCGGTGTAAGCTTAGGTCTCCATTAATTTAACCAAAACTGAACTCCACTCTGTGTGCTCATGATACTGATGATGATGGTAGATGCTGATACTGATGACGGATGATGAGGATGATGAGATTATACTTTTCTATAAAGGGGATCAGATTGAGAAGTAATTCTGGAATCATATTTCCAGAATTATATCATGCCTCTTTCTCTAACCTCACTCCTATGTTAACTTACTTCCTATCCTCGTTCCACTTCTTCAAATCCCGTCTGATTTTAAGCAAAAAAGATGATGAACCAGAAGATGCCGGACCTGCTTAGGACCGACACCCTCCTAAGGGCCTGCTTAGACCCGTGTTCATCCTCCTCGTCCGGTCCCACCCGACACCATGAGTCGGAGAGGAACCGGAGAGGATGTTTTGTGATTCCGTTGATCCAACAACCTCCGTTCTTCCCTAAATTCAGTTCTCCAATGAGTTGTTTCCATGCAGAATACAATTCTCCAAATTATGTTACCGATACCTCTCTTCTCTCATTCAGACCATTTGGGAACCAAGCTTTTAATTTTTCAATCCAAATGTATTCCTTGCACAATCTCTGGCTTAAAGTCCACTTTGGGTTATGTTCCAAGCCTCTTATTCTCAACTTCTGTGACCCATGTTGCTTGAAATGCTCAATCAGTGCCCTTCTGCTGTCACCCAACTTCCCCTTCCTGATCACATATCTGTGCTGATATAGACGAGTCTTGATGGAGTTCTTTGTCTAACCAACATAATGCTTACCACATCGGCTGCACTGAATCGCATAAATACAGTTCTTCGTTTTCAAAGGAATTCTAGGAAGAAAGAACGCCCTCGATTGACCCCTAGCTTTAATGACCCGAGGTCTATTTATTGCTGCCGACTATGAACCAGTAAATCCCGCAAGTTCGTGTTTCTTTTGTAGGCTGCAAGGAGAGCAATACCATGTCCTTCTGGGATATCTGCTAATGTCTCCTCAAAATTGTCCCTGATCTCCTTATTCAGTCTAACCGCCTCTGGGGTATATGAAAAAATGGCCGGAACTAGAATCTTGCCCACTCCCGAGGGTCCAGGCTCCGGGTTCGCCTGCAACCGGCAATGTTCTTTATAAAACCCTCTAAGCTGCGATCTAGAATAACCCCTCGTCCGAAGCGCACAAAACAATGTGCGTTTAGCTTCCTGAAAATCATCCTCTCTTAAACAAATTCTCCTAAATCTAAGGAGCTGAGATAACACTATACCCCTGAATGTATGTCTCGGATGATAACTCTGATGGTGCAATAGGGCATGGGTATCTGTCTCTTTGAAGAACATCTTGAAATCCAACTGACCCGTAGAAAGAAAGTCCGGTCCCTTATATACTGTTGTATCCAATAACTCAATCGCCTGTTCCTTAACCACCGCTTGCACCTTAATCGAGGCATGATGTGCATTTAGTATCCCCAAAAAAATGTCAAAGTCCTGCTGACTATGACTCCATAATCCCCAGACATCATCCAGAAACCGAAAGTATGCTAAGGGAACCTTTTCACACTTGGGAAAAACCGTTTCCTCCCATTGGGCCATGTATGTATTTGCATATGCTGGTGCAAACCTTTTTCCCATGGCTGTCCTTTTAATCTGTAGGTACCATTCCCCCTCGAACTCAAAATCATTACAGGTTAAACTCAACTCCAAGAGTTCCAAAATCGCTTCATCTGGTCAAGAGGTGTCCGGGTATCGGATGAAACAGTCTCGCACTGCCTTCAACCCTAAAGGTGTTAATGTTAGTGTAGAGACTCTCCATATCCAATGAAAAGAAAATTACCCTTGAGGGTACTCTCAAACCTTTTACTTTATCCAAAAAGTCATAGGTGTCCCTGATATAACTAGAATGTCTAGTAGATAAGGGATTCAGATAAAAATCAATAAATTCCGCAATCCTATGACTTTCACTTCCGGAATCAGACACTATTGGACGACCCGGAGGCATGAAGGAATTGGGCCATTTCTCCCTAGGCTTGTGAACTTTCGGCAATAAATAGAATCGCCTAGGTCTAGGTGTCTTTTCCCCCAGAAGATAATTGGTCTACCGTTTACAAATAAAGCCTGTACTCTCCAATGTCTCCACTATCCCCTCAATACGAGGCACTGATTCCAAAAAAATGGGGGCCGTTAATTTGGAATAAAAAGAACTGTCGGTCAACTGTCTTTGTCCTTCCTGTACATAACGTGTCCTATCCATAATAACCACTGTGCTCCCTTTGTCTGCTGGTTTAGTAACTATATCCCGCCTAGAGATTAATTCACCTAGAGCTTTGATCTCGTCCAAGGGTAAATTTTGTTCTTTACTTTTTCTTTTCTCTTCAAAAATCTGCTCGGGGCCCTGGCGGAACGACCCCTTCACTGGTTTAAATGACGCTGCCAGTGGTACAGCATTGCTCGTGCCGTCGCTGCCGTCTAGTGTATTCTATCCTCTCCCACTCTGAAATCTTTCTCTGCGAGAAGAGGTATACTACAACCGAAATCAAAAATAACCTTGTTTAAGGCTGTTAAATTTGACTTCATCTTCTCTGGCAAGGCTTGATCAAAATTGATCAAGGGGACATAAATTCTTGCCCCTGGAAATGTCCCCTTGGCTGCTTCCACCATCTTCTCCATAATCTTCCCCACAGCTATTTTATTACTACTTGCCTGATCATTCAATGCAAAGGCCAGGATCACCTGCTCTGCCACTTCCGTCTGCTTGGTCCTGTGTTTCAGGATTGTGTACCCGTCCGCAATTGAGGCCCCTGGATCGGGTTAACCGGGGCTAGAGACCATTGCTTGGCACTCCCCCTCCCCTCATGGTTAACATGTAGGCTCCACTGAGAAACCTCTTCCTGTCCTGATTCCGGGGATCCCACTTCCTCCTTTTGAGCGACTGGTGGCCCTTCTTGGCCCCCCAATTCTTCCTCCTTAAAGAGCTCCTCCAAGGTCCCTTCTTCAATCTCTATCACTTGGTGCTTTTCCTCTGGCTTTTGTCCCCGGTGCTGAAATAGAGTCAAGGTCGGCAGGGCCACCCCTGCCTTGCTTGTACTTAGACCTATCCCCTTCCTGGCTCTTGGTATCCTTCCTTCACCAAGGGAATTTCTCTGCCCCCTGTTTCCTTTCCTGCCATCCTAACCATTTGAGCCCCTGCCTCCAAAGGTTGGTCCACATCCATTGGGACCGCAACCATTTCCTCCTCTCCCTCCCGTTGTTCCCGTCCTTGTTGTCCCTGTTGTCCTTCATTTTCCTGCCCTGGTTGATCCTGCAGCGGCCCGGGCCCAGCTCCAGGGCCCCTAAAAACCGGCTCTCCCGCCTCTTCCTCTGCTCTTCTTCTGGATATGAGGGTTTTCACCAGTCTCTCGACTCGCTGAACCGTCTCCTCCCTCATCCTCCTATACCTCCTCCGAGTCCATTTGATCGCCACTTGCCAGGCCTCCTTCCAATCTATCTTTGGGCTGTTGGCCACCTCCCTGCTTGCCTTTCTTAAGGCCCCCTGATAGTGCTCTTCCAGAATCATTAGGCCTGTTTTCAACCATGTGTTTGTGTTATCCTGTAATCTGCACTCTGTTCTTATTGATTGGAAGGCCGGCTGAACTTTTTTAGCCTGGGCTGCCAATTTTGCCAATCTTCCAGGTGGGCCATCTTCTACCTCAGCATTATAGTGGCATAACTTCAAGGAGTGGAATGCTCGCACTGCACTCCTGAATTCCGGATCCCCCTCCTTCCTGGTCCCTTCCACTTGTCTCCTTCCTTCATTCCCGGATCTCTGTCTGTTCCCTCCATACTTCTGCCCCCATGCACCTCTATTCCCCACATTTCTTCTTCTTCTCCTCCTTTCTGCCTCCGATTCTCTTCCTCCTCCCCTCCCTCCTGCAACATGTCTCCATCCTTCTCTACATTCCTCCCTACTTCTCCATCTCCTTTCGTCCACATATCTCCTTGTCTCCTCTCTTCTTCCACGCCTCTCCCCTCTTTCATCCAAATATCTCCTTGTTTCTCTTGTTCTTCCGCTCCATTCCCTTTCTTCATCAACACGTCTCCTTCCCATCTCCTCCCTTCTTCCACTCCTCCTTTCCTCCAGATATCTCCTTGTCTCCTCTCTTCTTCCTCGTCTCTCTCCTCTTTCATCCGAATATCTCCTTGTTTCTTCTCTTCTTCTCTCACTCCACCCTCTTCCTTCATCAAGATGTCTCCTTCCCGTCTTCTCTCTTCTTCCCCTGCTCTCTCTCCTTTCATCCAGATATTCCCTTCTTTCCATTGTTCTTTCTCTTCAGCTCCCTTCTCTTCTTTCACCCCAATGTCTCCTTCCCTCCTCCTCTCTTCCCC
Source organism: Rhinichthys klamathensis goyatoka (assembly GCF_029890125.1). NCBI lineage: Eukaryota > Metazoa > Chordata > Actinopteri > Cypriniformes > Leuciscidae > Rhinichthys > Rhinichthys klamathensis. Next base: position 24,178 of record NW_026607301.1, read on the forward strand.
TCTCTTGTCTCCTCTCCGAAAAAGATCTTCTTTCAGTTTTTTTATCCATGCTTTTGAATTTTTCTTCCCTAAGAAAAAATGAGAAAGAATTTTTTTGTGTATAATTACACATCGATTCTTCACCTCATACAACATATCCCCAACTGGGTAAAAAAAAACCTGTCCCCAATATCCACCTGCTGGATACACCCCGGTGTGTCATGTCCGATGGCTCTGGCTAGGTTAGGTTTTTTGAGGATATTACAACAGCCCTTCCCCCTCCTGGTTTCTCAAAAGGGTTCAGGGACTGAGGAAATGCACTGGCCGACGCCTGTCTGACTACCTCATCGGGTTAAAACTTCGGGACTATCATGGGAAAAACCTGTCTCCCCTGTGGGTATCGAATCACTGTGCTTTTGTGATTCCAGCATTGAATTGGGTATGGACCCCATTACACTTGGACAAGGGCCCCACTCAATCCGAAGGGTAAAGCTTAAATCTGAATGGATAAAACCAAAACCCAACAAGTCTATGCCAACCTCAGTGTTGCCCCTGATTAGGTTACAGTGATAGGTATATGCCTAGATCCTCATTCTTCCTACTTACTCAAAAAAATTGGATGAGGGAAATATTCAAGACACTCTCGTCAGTAGTGTACCTCAGATTCACCTGATGTTTTGGCCCTTTACACACCAGACACCCTCCTCTGAGGCGGCCTATCCTGGATGATCAGTCCAGGACGAGTGTCTCGTGACCAATTGTTAATCGAACTAGACCAGATCCTTCAAACCACTGTGGTTGGGTTCTGGTTACAGGATATTACCGATACGATCAGGCTGACCTCTGAATCGGAACCTTCTCTCAGGTAAGAAACCATGACCCTTTATAGGTCACCCTTTCTCCTGACTAACCAGACCTCCTTTCTTTTACGGAACAATCACCGACCGGGCTGACTCTTGAATCGGAACCATCTCTCTGGTACTTCGAAAACATGTTCTTCTATAGATCATTCTCCTGACCTTGATCCTTCTTTTACATCTCTTCCAGGACGACCCTTCTTTTGACAGTGCTGACTACCGAATCAGAGCTACCAAGTATGATCACCGGAACACGAACAGTCGGAAACGGAACACGGAACAGTCTGCCCTCTAATTTCAGAAGACGTTCCCCAAGCTCTTCACCTGGTCGAAAGAAAACTTACAATGTTGCGGGCAACGAGACTGGCGGATGCGGTGCATCAAGCTTCTACCAGTTCTTCACCCTAAGAGTCAAGACTAACCAGACCGACATCATCCCATTACAGGACAACCGCTGGCAGTACCGACTCCTGAATTGGAGCTTCCAGGTAAGAGATCCCGCCCCTCTACCGTAACTGAAAACGATACCACAATCAGTGTGTAAGTATGTTGTAGCAAGATGTCCTGTTGTATGGAAGGCGCTAACCACCCATAGAAACTTGGGCACCATTTAAGACCTGTTCGCCCCAGGCCAAGTGGACCCAGGGGGGCTGGATACTTACCGCCCTCCCAAGTAACCCTTTGTTAAGACCGCAAGGTATCCAGGTTACTCGAGAAAGGCCTGCCAAAAATGGTCTACTTCTTATGGCCCTATGTCAGCCCTGCTGACTTCACCCAAGAAGCCTTGTCCAGGAAGTCCCCAAATAGCAACAAATTGTTGCCAATTTAAAAAAAAATACAAAAATTTCTTTCAACTCCTGTTCAGACCGACTCAAGGTTATTTTCGTAAACGAAAACTGAAACTAAGACTAAAACTATTGGTCAAAAAACATTTTCGTAAACTGAAATAAAAAATAAAAATTCATAATAAATTAAAAACTAAAACGAAACGAAACTAACAACAGTTACTGAAAAACTAACTGAAATAAAATAATAATGAGCAAAAATAAATAATCGTTTTCGTAATTTAAGCTCTTTACTTTGGCGGAAAATCTGACCTGGCTGTTTAGGGAAATGCCTGGCGCTTCACCCGTGTGAAGTTGCTGAGGCGATTAACCGCGTGTCGTGAGGTGCTCAATGAAGGACCGTAACGTAGAACACATCGTAGAAGACATCGGCTGTTCATAAAGGATGCGTTTGTGGCAGTGAAATGGGAAATAACACAAGGTAATGATTGAGACGCAAGTTGAACTTTTTTTAACTTGAGCGCAGCGTTTTTAGAATGCCGTTTGCAATGCGCGGGTGCAACAGCAAACAAGTCCGTCAAGCACAAAAAAAACCTTTAATGTACTTCTGTATGTTTGAGATACCATGTTTTCATTAACGTTGACAATGTAGGGATTCTAGGAAAACAGGACACGACACACCAACAAGCACGCGCATACACACACACAGAGACAGTCTGGTCCACTATATTTGTGGGGACTCTCCATAGACGTAATGTTTTTTTTATACTGTACAGACAGTATATTCTGTCTCCTTACACTAACCCCACCCATCACACACACACACACAGAGACAGTCTGGTCCACTATATTTGTGGGGACTCTCCATAGACGTAATGGTTTTTTTATACTGTACAAACAGTATATTCTGTCTCCTTACACTAACCCGACCCATCACACACACACACACACACTACACAGACCCCTAAACTTACCCATCTCACATACAACTTTCTCCTATTTTTACATTTAAAAAAAAAAAACTCATTCTGTATGATTTATAAGCTTGTGTACCTATAGGTCCCAAAGTGACACGAGTCCCCATGCGTCTGTGTGCATTCAGGTTTAAGTCCCCACCAGGATATAAAGACATGTACACAGTGCACACTCACACACTGCATAGATACTTATTATTTCATTACACTGGCTTCACAGCAGGTTGTGTTGGCTGTAGTCAGATGAATTGAGCTGTTTTTTTGTTATGTTCCAGTGGCCACTCTGCTACATGTACAGCTGAAAAAAAGTAAACTATGTTTAACAAGATTTAATCTTTAATATGAATTAGTTTGTCTGAATTTTTCAAAAAATAATTGTCTACTTTTAAGTTCTATTTATTTGGTGCTTTGTTCAATCTCAAACCCTTATTTTATTTGTATTATTAAGATGTCTGCAGAAGAGTTAACTGTAATCTGGGCAAACATTAAACTTTGCTGAAATTAATCGTCTCACTTTGGTCTACACTGGAAGTGTTCTGTTAGCTATGCTAAACTATAATTACTAAAACTATAACTGAAACTAAATAAAATAAAAACTGAAACTAAATAAAATAAAAACTAAATAGAAATGTGTTTGCAAAATAAAAACTAAACTAAAACTAACAATACCATTAATGAAACTAACTAAAACTAAACTTAAATTTAAAGCAAAATTGAAAGCGATATTAAATAAAAACTAATTTAAAAAAGCAAAACTATAATAACCTTGGACCGACTACTCTCGACCCATTTTCAAAAGAAGAAAAGAAGAAACCGTTTCTCTACTCTCAAACCGTTATTTCTTACAGACAAAAACACCCCTCCCCAATTTCGAGATTTCTTAGGAAAAATTGTTTTTATCGATTTAACCGAAACCGAACTCCACAGGGCTACTATGGGTAGGACTAGGGAAGGAACCGGTGTGAGCTCCAGTCTCCATCGATTTAACCGAAACCGAACTCCACAGGGCTACTATGGGTAGGACTAGGGAAGGAACCGGTGTGAGCTCCAGTCTCCATCGATTTAACCGAAACCGAACTCCACAGGGCTGCTATGGGTAGGATTAGGGAAGGAACCAGTGTGAGCTCCAGTCTCCATCGATTTAACCAAAACCAAACTCCACAGGGCTACTATGGGTAGGATTAGGGAAGGAACCGGTATGAGCTCTAGTCTCCATCGATTTAACCGAAACCGAACTCCACAGGGCTACTATGGGTAGGATAAGGGAAGGAACCGGTGTGCACTCCGTGGGTTAGGGTTAGCCGTAAGCGAAAACTGCTGCCAAAATCGGGCTTTTTGAAGAAAAAATTAAGAGACACTTTCAGGGTTTCTGAAGAAACTCAGAGACCATTTCAGGCTGTTTGAAGAAACAAAGAGACTATGTCCAGCTTTTTGAAGAAGCTCAGTGACTTTTTTTTTTTTTAAACAAAAAAGCTTACAGCACCTGGTATTCCCAGGCGGTCTCCCATCCAAGTACTAACCAGGCCCGACCCTGCTTAGCTTCCGAGATCAGACGAGATCGGGCGTGCTTTTTTTTTTTTATTATCAAAAAGTACAAAAATAATATTTACAAAACAACAATAACTCAAATTCATATCTTCATTCCTATAACATTTTCAATCAGGCATCAAACACATATGTCTTTAGAAACAAACTACAAGCCTTTAAAAAAACTAAAAAAAAAAAAAACTAAAACAAAGTATAACATCAACATTTTACCCAACCCATCATAATTCATATTAATCAAACTTCATACATAACCCTTTTCTCTCTTCTATACTAATCAGCTCATTCCCTTCCACAAACGCCATTTCAAATTCCTCTTTTGGTAAATATTTCCACATCAAATACACATTTTCCCTTAAAATTGATTTGAACATTGTCATTACATCCACTTTTTTCTTTTCATAATATGCCATATTCCTCCTCACCCATATCGCATATCTTGCATTACTTAATACTATGTTCCATAAATTCACCTTCCTATCCTTTTTATTCACATTTATCCCAAACAAGAACAACTTTCTCCATTCATCCCCTGTCTCATCTTTTCCCAACCTTTTTTCACCAACGCTTTAATTTTTGTGTGAAATGCTTCCAGTTCTTTACAGTCAAAAAAAATGTGCATCAATGTTTCTGGCTCTATCCCACATACATCACATTCTCTTTTTTTCTATTTCTGTTCATTTGGTGAATCACCACCTTTGTATAGACTCTGTTATGTCTTAATTTAAAGTCCAGGTTTTCACAGTTCAGTCCATTATATTTCACATTTAAATTACTCCAGATCACCTTTACATTCATTCCAGGGAATACCCTTGGCCACACTACCTCTGATGCAGGCGTCTTGATTTCCTTTTTCACCAACATCTTATAGACTGTTTTCACATTTAACTGACACAAAAACCTTTTTTCTTTTTTATCCATAACATATATTTCAGGGAACCCCCAATCTCCTACTTTCACAGTCTCTCTCTCAATCCTTTGCACCCACCTTTCCAGAAGGCTTGTTTTAATGTTTTCACATTCACAGTCCACTTTAGATTTCTCAATTTCATCATCCCATCCCACCACACAATCATATACAGCCCTATTTGGCAAAAAACCTGTAACATACTCATATGCCATGTCTTTCACCTTTCTCACTCCCGCTCTCATAAACAATTTATTATACAGCGTTTTCCCTACCCTCTTAATTTTTGTGTTCAGAAATAACGGCTGGTTAAGCACCTGATTTATGTTATCACATTTATAATCCACTTTATCCAAAAATTCAGCCCAGGCACTAAAAACCTCTTGATAAAACAATGGCATTTTTGCAGTCATAGATTTTTTAAAGGCCATAAACAATCCTTCACCACATCCTCCACCCTCATTTAAAAAACTCCTCATATACACCTTCCACCCATACTCTACTTTGTCACACACATACTTTTTTATTGTTTTAACTCTTATTGCCTTCCTCTTTACCTCTAAGTCTACCATCCTCAGACCTCCCTCCTTATAATCAGCAATCAATGTTTTTGTTGATATCTTAATACCTTTACCTCCCCAGACAAAAGCAATCACAACCTCCTTTATCTCATTCAAGACCCAGTCCGGCAAATCAATTGCTCCCATCACATAATTACACTTCGTAAATATTAATGAATTTGCCACAACTACTTTTCCTCTTAATCTCAGATCTCTTAACCTCCAAAAATTTAGCACTTGTTTAATTTTGTTTAAAACTCCTGTCCATGTAGCATCTCTAGCCTCTTTCGCATTCCCTCCTACACACACTCCTAAAATCTCTAAATAATCTTTTGTTATTTTAAAAGGAACATCTAACCCTTCTAAATCTACCCCTCCTCCTAAACTCATTATTTCTGACTTGTCAACATTTATCTTAGCACCTGATGCTTTTCCATACATTTCCATCTGCATTTTTATTCTCCTCACACTCTCCATATCCCTGACTGTAAAGGTTGTATCATCCGCATACTGGTGAATTACACTTACTCCCCCGTATGGTATTTGAATACCTCTTATGCCTTTATCCCTTTTAATCAGAGAAGCCAGTGGCTCCGCTATTATTGAATATAACAAAGCTGATAATGGGCACCCTTGTCTAACTGACCTTTCTAAAGGAAAGGAATCAGTTAAAACCCCATTAATTTTAACACAGCTTCTAGCATTTTCATATATTAACTTTATCCACTTTCTTATTTTATCTCCGAAACCATATTTTGCCAATGTCTGTTCAATAAAACTATGCTCTACCCTATCAAATGCTTTGTTTAAATCCACTGATAAAACCAACCCCCCCTTCCCATCTTTCCCCATGCTATCTACTACATCTCTTATTGTACATATAGTATCCACAATATCTCTCCCCTTTATACTATATGCCTGACTTGGTGACACAATGCTCCCTACCACCTGCTTCATTCTATTCGCTATAACTTTTGTTAAAATTTTATAATCAGAGTTCAATAAACTCAAAGGCCTATAATTGTCCAGCCTAATCGGGCTCCCTTTATTCTTATATAAGATTGTTATCATTCCTAAACACATAGATTTCGGCATTTCCGACCTCTCTTCCATATCTTTATACACCTTTAGCAGCAATGGTGCTAAGGTGTCTATAAAAGTTTTGTAAAACTCATGAGTTAAACCATCCGAACCCGGGCTTTTATTCTTTTTTGTCTGATTTATAGCACATTTTATTTCTTCAATCCCTATATCCCCCTCACACATACTCTTCTCATCCTCACCTAACTTCACATTCACAGCACTCAAAACTTCATCCACACACTCTTGCTTTACACCCTCTTTCTTAAATAATTCCCTATAAAAACCCTCCACTTCTTCTAATATCCCCACAAAATCATTAACTTTCTCACCATTCTTATTTTCCAACTCTACTATCTGCTTTCTACTCTGCTTTTTATTTTCTAAATTGAGGAAGAATTTTGTACTCCTTTCTCCCTCCAAAGCATATTGAGCTCTACTCATTATTACTCCTTTACTTTTCTTTTTCTCATACTGTAACGTGGTGCGGTGGTGAGGCGAAGGCCAGGGCGGAGCAGGACGAGGCGAAGGCCAGGGCGGAGCAGGACGAGGCGAAGGCCAGGGCGGAGCAGGACGAGGCGAAGGCCAGGGCGGAGCAGGACGAGGCGAAGGCCAGGGCGGAGCAGGACGAGATGGCGGCCAGGGCGGAGTAGGACGTGGTGGCGGCCATGGAGGTGAAGCCCCTGCAGACGACCATGGCGGCGCAGCCCTCATGGTCTCCTCACCGGACCCTTGGCCCCCCCCCCCCAAAAATACTTGGGGAAATCCACGGGTTCAGGAAAGCCCACCCGGAGCTTGAAGGGCGCAGGCAGGGCGAGGCGCAGAGGCGGGGCCGGCAGGGCGAGGCGCAGAGGCGGGGCCGGCAGGGCGAGGCGCAGAGGCGGGGCCGGCAGGGCGAGCCGCAGAGGCGGGGCCGGAGCCTGGAGAGCCAAAGGAGTCCTCCTCTTCCTTCTGCGACGGCGCTTCACTTGACTTGGAACTTGACTCACTTGACTTGGAACTTGACTCACTTGACTTGGAACTTGACTCACTTGACTTGGAACTTGACTCACTTGACTTGGAACTTGACTTGGAACTTGACTCACTTGACTTGGAACTTGACTCACTTGACTTGGAACTTGACTCACTTGACTCGGCGGCACTTGACTCACTTGACTAGGCGGCACTTGACTCACTTGACTCGGCGGCACTTGACTCACTTGACTCGGCGGCACTTGACTCACTTGACTCGGCGGCACTTGACTCACTTGACTCGGCGGCACTTGACTCACTTGACTCGGCGGCACTTGACTCACTTGACTCGGCGGCACTTGACTAACTTGACTCGGCGGCACTTGACTCACTTGACTCGGCGGCACTTGACTCGGCGGCACTTGACTCACTTGACTCGGGGGGAACTTGACTCGTTCGCGCCGGCTGGCACGCGTTCAAACTCCGGTTCGGCTGGTCAAACCTCCGCCGCGGTTTCTGGATTAGCAAAATCAACAGGACCAGTGCGGAATACGGGCTCGAGGGGTCCGACACGAAGAGTGGGTTTGGCGGAGCAGACGTGCAGCGCGGGTTCGGCTGAGCAGACGTGAAGCGCGGGCTTTAGGAGCGCGGGTTCGGCTGAGCTGAAGTGAAGCGCGGGCTTGAGGAGCGCGGGTTCGGCTGAGCTAAAGTGAAGCGCGGTCTCTCGCCGCTTCTTCTCCTCCACGCCCACAGTAAATGATGAACCGCTCCTGAAGAGGGCCAGGTTGACATACCCCTCCAGGGTCCAGCTGGTACAGTCATCCGGCATCAACTCGGCAATGTCCTCGTCCAACCCGCTCCAAAACAGTTCCATGAGCTCAAGGTCGTCTAAAGCCCCCAGACGACAGCCCGACATAAAGTCCCTCACGTACCTCTCGATGGACTGGCCTTCCTGAAATATCGAGGCAAGGAAACTTATGAGGGCCTGGTTGCTGACAACTGCTGGATCCATATTGTGGTGAGTTGTTCTGTAACGTGGTGCGGTGAAGGAAGATAGGAGGCTGGATCCAAACGCAGTTTACACGCTTTATTTAAACAAACTATAACTCAAACAGAGACTCAGAACGTGGAACAAGAACGACCAACACTCACGTTAATCCTGAAACATATAACAACTCATAAAGACAGGGCAGAAACACAGGGCTTAAATAATCAAGTACAAACGAGCTAACAGGATAACAAGGGGGCGTGGGAAAATCAGAAACACCTGGGAAAACTAATGAACAAGACAGTGAACCAAAGAACATGACAGGACACAAACCCACATCGTGACACATACTCTTCTAATTCTGTTTTTAACTTCAAATAGCTTTCCTCACCATACCCTGGACTTTTTTCTATTTTTTCCGCTTCCAAATTTAATGCATTTTCTAATGCTTCTGCTTTACTTCTCCTCATAAAATTACTTTGTTTTGAATACCTAATATTTCTATTTTTTATTTTCTCTTTCATTCCCTCCCACCACTCACATACATTTACCTCAAACAACGGGTTCTGTATCTCATAATTTATACATTTAACAATATTTTCTTTATACGCTTCTTCCTTTAACAAATTAGCATTTAAACACCACACTCCACATCCCTTCTCCTCCCCAATTACACCCACCTTAACTGTCATCACAGCATGATCACTTAAGCTAACAAACTTATACTTCACATTTTTAACATATTTTAACATTTCTCTTTTTGTCAAACACAAATCTATACGGCTCTGTTTTAAGCTCCCCAGCACCATTTGTCTTCTCGAAAATTCTCTCCTATATGGATTATCTTCCCTCCACACATCCACTATATCCTCATTCCGCATCCACTCCATTAAAATTTTTCTTGACCCATCAGATTTAAAATTGGCAGTGCTACAAGCATCCAGCCTCGTGCACCACACATTGAAATCACCAACCACTATACACCTCCCTTTATATATTTTCTTCATTTCATTAAAGACTTCTTTTCTGTCCACCTCTATATTTGGTGCATACATGTTTATAATCCTAAACAGTTCATTGCAAAACATAAACTCAAGTCCTAATAATCTCCCACTTCCATCCTTATATATCTGTTTCACATTTTGTACTCTGTCTTTTTTTATCAGCATAACCACTCCACAGGCTTTTATATTTCCATTACTCACATAAATTTCTCCCTCCCATCTCTTTTTTATATTGTCCATTAAGTCCCCTGTCCAGTGTGTCTCTTGTAAGCATATCACATCTGCTTTTAATAGTCTCTTTACCTTCTCGAACTTGTTGAGGTCTCTTAACCCATTACAGTTCAAACACACTATTGTCACGACACGCACACAAAAGGGTGATAGTCCAAGTGCAGTTTTATTGGGTAATCCGTAATCATAAATCCAGGAACAGGCAAGAGGTCAAGGTCCATGTAAGCAGTCCAAAAACAAGAAATAAACACTAAACCAAATCAAGACAGACTCTGGGAAGCGGGTGACATCAAACAAGGATTCCAGAACAAGTGATTAAACAGACAGGGTATAAATAGACAGACACTAACAAGGTGAGTGGGAACAGCTGAGTGTGATAATGAATAATGAGTCCGACAAGGGTGATGGGGATTGTAGTCCAATAGTGACTGACACCTGTGGGGGAAGAGGACCTCTAGTGGCTACCCAGGGGACATCACCCAGACACTGTGACATAACCTCCCCTCTACGGAGCGGCTACCAGACGCTCCAAGACCCACAAAAAACAAACCAAACAAGAGTCCAGGAGGGAGGTGGAAAGGAGGATCAGGGGGAGGGATGGGGGGCCAGGTCCATGGAAGGGAACAGAAACAGGTGTTGACGGCTTAACGGACAGCCAGGGCAAAACAGACGGCTCATCGGGCGGCCAAGACGGAGACGACAGACTATCGGGCGGCCAGGGCGAAGCAGGCGACAGTCGACCGGACGGCCATGGCGGAGACGACAGTCCATCGGGCGGCCAGGGCGGAGACTTTCCCTCGGGCGGCCAGGGCGGAGACCTTCCCTCGGGCGGCCAGGGCGGAGACTTTCCCTCGGGCGGCCAGGGCGGAGACTTTCCCTCGGGCGGCCACGGCGGAGACTTTCCCTCGGGCGGCCACGGCGGAGACTTTCCCTCGGGCGGCCACGGCGGAGACTTTCCCTCGGGCGGCCACGGCGGAGACTTTCCCTCGGGCGGCCACGGCGGAGACGACCCCTCGGGCGGCCACGGCACAGGAACAGAACCCGGCTCAGGAACAGCAACAGACACCGGACTGGAAGCAGCCATCCTTGAGGTGTGTGTTGCCCAGGCCCGCATGACAGCCACTACATAAAACGTGAAGACAGCCCGCTTGGCCGTGACAGGACTGACGTGAACAGTCTCCGGCTCGGCAGACTTGACGTGAACAGTCTCTGGCTCGCCAGATGTGACGTGAACAGTCTCTGGCTCAACAGACGTGATGTGAACAGTCTCTGGCTCAACAGACGTGATGTGAACAGTCTCTGGCTCGGCAGACGTGACGGTCCGCCGGGGTGGCGCCGGCAGGGCGAGCAGCTCGGGCGGGGCCGGCAGAGCAGGATGCCTGGGCGGCGCGGGCAGAGCAAGTCGCCTGGGCGGCGCGTCAGGGATGGTAGTCACCTCCGGGATGGTCTCTGGGTTAGGGGCCACCGGACAAGTCGTTGAGGAGACCTTTCTCCTCCTCCTCCGTCTCCGGACCACCGGACTCGGGACCACCGGAACTGGGACCACCGGACTCAGGACCACCGGAACTGGGACCACCGGAACTGGGACCACCGGACTCGGGACCACCGGAACTGGGACCACCGGAACTGGGACCACTGGACTCGGGACCACCGGAACTGGAACCACGGGAACAGACACCAACGGGCTCGGGACCACGGGAACAGAGACCACCGGAACAGAGACCACGGGAACCGGGACCACCGGACTCGGGGCGGCGTCGGCATGGCGAGGCTCTGGTACATCCCACTGGCTCCGATGTATAAGGTAACTGGTAAAACCCCAAAAATCCAGGATCTCCAGCCCTTCCATCTCCCATCGAGGCAAGGGATCATCCAGGCAGCTGTTAAAAAGATCCTTGAGGGTAGCATCATTATAACCCATGCCTCTCGAGAGCGTCCAAAATGCCTGAGACAGGCAACCTACCGTCTGTCCCTGCTGATGTAGGGCTGTTAAATTACTAAATCGTCCCCTCCTCTCCTTCTCAGTGGTTGGGGGACGGATACGAAAACCCGTACTGCTGGATCTATACATATTGCTGGAATCCTTCTGTCACGACACGCACACAAAAGGGTGATAGTCCAAGTGCAGTTTTATTGGGTAATCCGTAATCATAAATCCAGGAACAGGCAAGAGGTCAAGGTCCATGTAAGCAGTCCAAAACAAGAAATAAACACTAAACCAAATCAAGACAGACTCTGGGAAGCGGGTGACATCAAACAAGGATTCCAGAACAAGTGATTAAACAGACAGGGTATAAATAGACAGACACTAACAAGGTGAGTGGGAACAGCTGAGTGTGATAATGAATAATGAGTCCGACAAGGGTGATGGGGATTGTAGTCCAATAGTGACTGACACCTGTGGGGGAAGAGGACCTCTAGTGGCTACCCAGGGGACATCACCCAGACACTGTGACAACTATGTGCATTATACCCCACATAGTAATAAACAAAAGTTTTAAAAGATTTATACCCATTCAAATTAAACAGTGCTCTTACTTTCTGCCTCATGCGTTTCTGCCATTTTCTTCTTTCTTTTCTTTGTCATACTCTTCTCCTCAGTCAGGTCCATATCCTCCTCCACGCTTGACACAGGATTCTCTGGCATTTCTTTCTCCTTTCTCCCCCCCTCGTTCTTCTTCACTCTTTTTTCCTCACAATGCTTTCCTCCTTGACTTTTGGCATCGTCTCCTTCTTCACTACCACTTTCTTCCATCTTTCTTTCTCCATCTTCACACTCCAGACCTCGAGGAACCATCTCTTTACTTGTTGCGTCCCCTCTCTTCACTCCATCTCTCATCCTCCGCCCCGAGCGCCTCTCCTCTTGGCTGCTCCTACTCTCCATGTCCTCCGTTCTTTCCGCTCCCTCTTCCTCTGCCCCGGAGCTTTGACCGACGTCTCCTTCTGCGCTTCCATCCTCGCCTCCTTCTCTTTCCTCCACCTCATACTGATCTGATATATTCTCCTCATTGCACTCCTCTTCCATCACTGTCGGTGTTTCACACATGCATCGTCCTGGCCGCATTCCACACTCGCCACAATTCTCTTCTTTGCACTCTTTTGCATAATGTCCTTGTGTGCCACATCTGAAACACCTAAAATTCGGGCAGTCTCTAACAACATGCCCCGGTTGTATGCAGAGACGGCAAACCTTCACTTGTCTAAAATGTTCTGTGCCGCCAAGAGTCTCAAATTTTGTCGAATAAGGCAACGATTTGACTTCATTATTGAACTTCACTTTCAAAAACCTTGTCCCATCCGCAATGTCCGTTCCCGGCCACACTCTCCTCTTGATTTTAGATGCCGCTGTTACTCCCCATTCATTTAGCTTGTTCAAAATTTCTTCATCTAAAATGTACATGGGCAGTCCTAAAAAAGAAACAACCACCTCCATGCAATCCACCTCTTTTACCATCACCCGGCTGTTTCTGATCTTCAAGCCATCTAGAATTTTTTCCTTTGCCTTCGCATCCTCCATCGTCAACTCGTACTCCTTTGGAGTTTTATATCTGCATCCAATAACTCCTCCGCATTCTTCCTTCACTCTCTTCAAAAGTTCCATCATTGTAATTCTTTCTTCACCCTCTATCTCCACCAGCACCGTCAGCTCCTTGCCATACCTCTTACCGTCTCCTTTTGTCCATCCATTTCTCCTTTTCTGCTTCTGGAAGTATCTATCCCCAAACAGCAAAAGCTGTTTGAGGATTAAATTACTCCAAAATGCACGCTCTCCTTTCAAACAGTTGATCTTAATAGTTTGAAAAAAGAAATCCTTCGTCCGACCCAAACAAACACACTCACTTCTCACTACTTCACTCGCAATACCACTTCCTGTCTCCACCAGAGGGCGTGCTCAAGGTGGTATGGCCGTAAGCGAAAACTGCTGCCAAAATCGGGCTTTTTGAAGAAAAAATTAAGAGACACTTTCAGGGTTTCTGAAGAAACTCAGAGACCATTTCAGGCTGTTTGAAGAAACAAAGAGACTATGTCCAGCTTTTTGAAGAAGCTCAGTGACTCTTTTTTTTTTTAAACAAAAAAGCTTACAGCACCTGGTGCTTTATTTATTTTTTTTATTTTTTTTATTGCAATTAATTTCATTTCACATTTACGTCTTCATTAATCATTCTTACAACATTTTAAAATGTACTTTCAAAAAAAAGTAATTTTCCAAAAAACACGAACAAAACAAACGAAACCAAAAACAAACAACAGTTGACATATATCCTACTTTCATATCTTCCCTGGCATTTCTACCCTATTCTCTTTTAACACTTCCTCCACTTCTTTTGTAAATATTTTGTAAAACATCATCTCTTTCTTTTCCATTTTAAAATAATTCCACAATGTTAATATGTATTCTTCAACCTTATACTTAAATAATCTCCATAGATCCAATACACATCCTTTACTCTTTCCTATATTTCTCCTTTTCCATATAGCACTTTTCGCTAAAACCAATAACAGATCTATCACTTTTTTATTCTTGCATGTTTCCTTCACTCCCAAAATTAAAGTTTGATTCCAGTCACTCTCTTCTTTTCCGTCTCTTAAACTCTTAATCATTTTCTTTAGCGCTTGAAAAAATGTTTCCAATTTTTCACAGAATAAAAACAAGTGTAGAATACCTTCATCCATTTTTTTTGCATATTTTACAAATTGCATCACTTTCCTTCCCCATTATACAAAGCCTCATTTCTGAAAAAATCACATTCTGTCTAATAAAATAGTCCAGACACTCCAAATTTGTACTTAAAATCCCACTTCTTGTATTCTTCCAAATATCCTTCTCTTCAATTCCATTAAAATGTCTCAACCACATTTGATTTGCATTGGGCTTTTTGAAAATATATTCTTTAAAACATTGATAAAACATCCTTACATTACACACTCCCAAATCCACCATTTTGTCATCCATTTTCATATACACCTCTACTTTCGTTTCTACTTTTTCTCTTTTTTGAATTTCTTTTAACCACTCCTTTGGTACTGCACTTTTAACTTCATCATATTGTTTTTTCAGACTAACCACACTATATTCTTCTCTTTCTTCTTCCATAGCATCTATAATCACTTGTAAAGGCAAAAATCCATCTTTAACTTCATACAACACATCTTTGACTTGTCTTATCCCTACTTCCCACCATTTCTTAAAAAACAAAACTTGTCCATTAAAAACAATGTTGTTGTTTAAGAAAATGGGCTGATTAAGAATCGTTACCCTCCCCATTGGCTTAAACTCAATCTCCTTGAGAAAAAAACCCCAAGCAACTAAAACCTCTTTATAAAAATTCGGTATCCCCTCCATCGTCCAATTTTTAAGTTTCATCCATAAAATGTTATCACTTAAAAAACTATTCCCACATTTTGCTAAAAAAAATGTTTCATTGTAATTTTCCAATCTCCTTTTTTCCCCATATCCAAATACTTTTTAACCACTTTCACTCTCATACTTTTCTTTTTTAGTTCTATATCAACAAGTCCCAACCCCCCCCTCTTCTGGCCTTCCAATGAGTGTGTTGTATGCTATTCTTGGGGTTTTTTTCTCCCATATAAAATCCATAATATATTCTTTTACTCTTTTTTCCACCCATTTTGGCATTGAAACCACTGATAAAATGTACCACATCTTGGTTAACATTAAAACATTTACAATTAAAATTTTCCCTTTCAAATTCAAAATTCTTCTTTGCCAAAAATTCAACCTGTTTTTCATTGCACCTATAACCTCCTCCCACATTCTATCCGTTGTACTCTTCTCATCTTTACCTAGCGTTACTCCTAGAATCCTCATTTCTTGTACCTCGTTAAAACCCAAAACCTCTTTTAAATCAGACACTCCTCCAAATCTCATATAGACAGTTTTCCCCTCATTTACTTTAGGTCCTGTGCCTTTACAAAACCTTGTCACCCTTTCCATTACATTTTCAACACTTTTATAATCTTCCACAGTTAGTGTCGTGTCATCTGCATATTGGAATACTTTTGTTTCTTCTAGACCCTCCTCAATTTTTATCCCTTTTATTTCTTCATCTTTTTTAATTAACATCCCTAGTGGCTCTGCTATCAGCGTATATAGCTGTGCTGATAATGGACATCCTTGTCTTATGGATCTTGTGACATTAAAAGGATTGGTTAAAAAGCCATTACATTTCACTCTTGTCATTATGTTTCTATATAAAATCTTTAACCACTCTGTAAAATTCTCCCCAAAACCAAAATGTTCTAAAATCGCAAATAAAAAACCATGTTCCACTCTATCGAAAGCCTTCTCGAAGTCTAAGCTAATTATATATCCTTTCCTATTATTTTCCTTTAAAATGCTCATTATATCTCGTATACCACTTGTTGTATCAGCAATATCCCTCCCTGTCACCCCATAAGCTTGGTTTGTCTCAATTATTTTTGGTAAAACATTCTTTAATCTATTCGATAAAATCTTAGCTAAAATCTTCAAATCTGCATTCAGCATTGTAATCGGCCTATAGTTCTTCAAACTCTTTTGATCACCTTTTCTTTTATAAATCAGCTTCATTAGGCCCATACTCATTCTTTGATCTAGCTCCTTTTTCTTAAATATTTCATCATACACTTCTTTTAGGATCTTACTTATTTCCTTCTTGAAAAGCTTATAAAATTCATTCACTATTCCATCTGTCCCCGGATTTTTTTTTCAATTTTTAGACTTTCTATCGCTTGTATTATCTCTTCTTCCTTTATTTCCTCATCACAGTCTTTTTTATCTGCTTCTTCTACTCTCGCTTTGATATGTTGCAGTAAATAATTTTTGTTTTCCTCTTCTACCCCTTCCTCTCTAAACAAGTCTTCATAAAATGTCTTTACTTCATTTAAAAGTAAATTTGTTCCTATTATGCATTCTTCATCTTTGTTTTTTAGTTCTTTTATTGTATCCCTTTCTTCTTTCAAGGTCGAAAAAAAATGTAGTACATTTTTCCCCTTCTATTGTGTATCTAGCTGTACTCCTTAGTCTTGCCCCTTGACATTTTCCCTCTTCTATTTTCTTAAGCTCCTCTTCTAACTCTATTATTTTTTGAATGTCCATTTCCTTTTCCTTTGCTTCTTTTCTTAAACTTTCCCTAATTCCCTGTTCTTTGGCATTTTTGGATTTTCTCATACCTTTACTGAATTTAATTGAGTACTTCTTTATTTCATATTTTACGTTTTCCCACCATATTCGTTTGTCTTCCACATACATACCATCCTTCCTTTCCTGTTCCATTAAATTATATATCCCCGATATGTAATTCTCATCTTTTAAAATTTCAGAATTTAAAATCCACACCCCTGGTCCTTTATCCTCCTTGTTAAACTCTATTTTCCACCTAATCATCTTGTGGTCACTAAAACCAGTGTCATTGTAAACAATATCTTCCATAAAATAATCTATATCCCTTGTACTTAAAATAAAATCAATTCTCGTTTGATTCAAAAAGTTACCAACCAAGCTCCTTCTAGTAAATTCTCTTTTGTTTTCATTTCTCTCCCTCCACACATCAGTCATGTTTCTTTCTTCCATTAAAGATACCAGTTCTTTTCTTCCCACGTCCGTTCTAAAAAACATTCCTTCTGCCATATCTCTTTTGCTAAACACAGTGTTAAAATCTCCTACTATTATTACTGACTTCCATTTATCTATTATACCTCTAATGTTTTCGAAAAACTCTTTTTTTCCTTTATCCTCTGTTGGTGCATGAACATTCATTAAAATAAAATCCTTTCCCCCTTGACTTATTTCAACAGCATTACATTTCCCTTTTCCATCATTATATATTTCTTTCACTTTGCAGTCAACATCGTTCCTTATTAAAATTGCCACTCCGCTTCCTAACTTTCCATCTCCATTACTATAAAACATTTCACCATTCCACATCTTTTTAAAATTGTCAATTACATCATTTTTCCAGTTTGTTTCCTGAAATACAATAATGTCTTCCTCCTTGCATAGTTCTAGAGTATTTTTTAGTTTGTTCATACTCATTAATCCTCTTGCATTCCAACATACCAAATTTAAAATCATACTGTACAAAAATAAATAATTAAAAACATTCATCTTTAGTCTTTCTCATGTTCTTGTACCATCCCCAACTTCATTTTACCTATTTCAGTAACTTTTTTCTTTCTTCCCACATTATAATTTGGCTTTACCTTCATTGGCATTCTTCTTGTTGTCATTCCACTTTTTTCTCTTTCTTTCCTTGCAACATGCTGTTCCATATCCAGTTTCTTCTTCTCTTTGTTCCCCTCGTTATCACTTATTTCCTTTTCCCCCGTTATTCCCTGCTTCTCTCTCTCAGTTGTGTCCTCGTCCATTCTCTCCTCTTCTCCATCCTGATGACTTTGGTGTTTCCGCTGCTGATATTCCACACTTTCCATTTCTTTCCTTGCAGCCTGCTGTTCCATGTCCAGTTTTCCCTTCTCTTTGTTCCCCTCATTATCACTTATTTCCTTTTCCTCCATTATTTCCTTTTCCTCTCTCTCACTTGTGCCCTCCTCCCTTCTCTCCTCTTCTCCATCCTGATTACGTTGGTGTTTCCGCTGCTGATATTCCACACTTTCCATTGACTCCCGCTGTATGTTTTCCATCTGTTCGACCGTCTCCGTGGTTTCTGTTGTCTCGTCACACACCTGCCTATCCATCTGTTGCCGCTCCTCTGTTTCCTCCTCATCACCTCCCGTCCAACATTTACATTTGTTAAGAGGAATTCCGCATTCTGGGCATTCGATTGCCGTACAGTCTCTTGCAAAATGTCCTTGCTCATCGCACTTGAAACATTTGAACTCAGGACAGTCTTTGAAGATGTGCTCCGGACTTATACACAGTCGGCAAGTCTTGACCTGTCTACTGTGTATTATCCTGAAGAACTGCAAGCCCTCCGCTGTCTCAAACTTAGAACTGTACGGCAGCGACGCCACCTCCTTTGGGAACTTGACTTTTACAAATCTTGTTCCATCCTCTATCTCCGTTCCTGGGTAAAACTTCCTTCTTATCCCTGTTGTGGGAGTAACTCCCCATCCTTCCAGCTTTGTGATTATGGCTTCATCTTCAAGATACACAGGCAGATGCATGAACGAGACGACATACTCCCTGTCCCGTAATTTTTTAACGTCACATGATTGTCCTTTAATTTCCAAACCATTAAGCAGCTCATCACAATCTTCTTCCGCTTCAACTGTCACTTCATATTGCTTGTTAGTCTTTGGTCTTACCGCAAGGATTTTCTCCACTCCTATAATTCCTTTGATTGCTCTTATTATGTCCTCCGCTCCCCCATTTTGTACTTTACTAATGTCAATCGTTACTGTTGCTTCCTTGGAGTAAGTTCTCTGTTTCTTGTGTTCTTTTGCCGTCATCTCATCTCGTTGTGTTAATCCGTTTCTGTTTTCTTTTGCCTTTGCTTGTTCCACCTCCATTGCCATTTCATAACCAGTCAATCCGTCCATTTCACTCATTCCAACTCAAAAAGCAAAAAAGCAAACCACTCCCCAGACAGCCGAGAGCTAAGGATGGCTGGCGCGAAACAGACGTTCCGAAGCTTTGCGAGATCCCGAAGCAAAGATGATTCGAAACACTGATCCGAAGCGTGATTCAAAACACCCACGTCACGTGACAACGGCTAAATGAAGCGTCTAAGTGTTTCATCAGGTGGAGTGCTCCTCCGAATCAGGGTTTCATTGATTGGTCGGTTCGGGAACAAATCACACAATCACACAGTATAAAAGTTTTGTCAACGCATTTTCATATCGTGGGTTTTTGTGAGAGGAGTTTGGTTTTGAGATAGCGGATTTTTGGTGATATAGTGACATTTATAGTGCGATTTGTTTAGTTATATTTAGGATTTAATTTACATTTACACATTGACTTAGAGACACACAGAGTACATATAGTGACACATTAATAGATGCATTGATAGAAATATATATATATATATATATATATATATATATATATATATATAGAGATTAATAGATAGATACATATATTACAGATACATATAGATTATTAGATAGATAGGCTACATATAAAATAGATAGATAGATAGATAGATAGATAGATAGATAGATAGATAGATAGATAGATAGATAGATAGATAGATAGATAGATAGATAGATAGATAGATAGATAGATAGATAGATAGATAGATAGATAGAAATGGAGGCTCCACAGAAGAGATGCCGTACATCTGTGGTGTGGGAGCATTTCCATTTGGAACCCCCAAATAAAGAGAGATGTGTGTATTGTGATCGGCAGCTAGCCTACTGCCACAATACATCATCCATGATGCGCCATTTGAGGAGCATTCATCCTGCCATTCTGCAGGGTGCAGAGGATGGTAGTGTTCCCCCTGTACCAAGGCCTGCTACTGACATCCTGCCAAAGCCCTGGATGCTGAAAAGCACATCACACTGGAGTGTGCTTCACTGATGCGTTCAAACACAACTCCTGGTGAGTTTCAGTCTATGTTATCTTATGTAATGTGATTCATGAAATTTATACTTCATATGTGTTGTCAGTTTATGATTTGTTACTAATTGCCGTTTTCTTTTAATTCAGAACCACAAATGTCAACATCAGGCCCATCATCATCAACACCAGTTGAAACACATGACAGTTTATGGGAACATTTTGACAATCGTATCCGTGAGACCCAGATGATACACAATCCTACAGCTGATGCCACAGTGGAAGTGAAAAAATACCTCAGCGATGCGTTTTTGCCCAGAACTCATGATCCTCTAACTTATTGGAAAGAGAGAGCAGTAATCTTTCCTCATTTGTATGTCCTAGCTAAACAATATCTTTGTATGCCAGCAACAAGTGTCCCTTGTGAGAGAATTTTTTCAAAGGCTGGAGAGATTATCTGTAAAAAAAGAAGTAGGCTGAGTCCTTCAACAGCAGAGAAATTAATATTTTTGAATAAAAATCAATAAGAAAGGGAGACATTGTGGCTTGATTTATTTTTTATTAATATTCATTTTTCATGACCAAAATCACATTATGCAATGTGAAGAGACTACAGGTTACAAGCTTCATATATTACAAAAATACAATAATAAAAAAAAAAAACCAACACATTTTTTTATTAGCTCTTTGTAAAGGTTGTTTCAGATCAACACCTGCAAGTGACCACTAGGTGTCACCGTGGAGACGGGTTTCGGATTGATTCGAAGCCTCGAAACAAAATGGCACATTTGCTTCGACTGTTTCATTGCTTCACGAAGCCTCGATCTGCCCATCACTACCGAGAGCTGCTGGTTCGTGGTTTAAAACAAAATAGACAAGGTAAAGAAAAAATATCTTTCCCTCAAACTTCAAACAAAACAAAAATAACAAAACAAACAAACAAAGTCGCGATACACTCTGCCACTCCAATTACTTCCTGGATTACTTCCTCGAAAACTGCTGCCAAAATCAGGCTTTTTGAAGAAAAAATTAAGAGACACTTTCAGGGTTTCTGAACAAACTCAGAGACCATTTCAGGCTGTTTGAAGAAACAAAGAGACTATGTCCAGCTTTTTGAAGAAGCTCAGTGACTCTTTTTTTTTTTTTTTTTTTTTTAACAAAAAAGCTTACAGCACCTGGTATTCCCAGGCGGTCTCCCATCCAAGTACTAACCAAGCCCGACCCTGCTTAGCTTCCGAGATCAGACGAGATCGGGCGTGCTCAAGGTGGTATGGCCGTAAGCGAAAACTGCTGCCAAAATCGGCCTATTTAAAAGGTTAGAACATTAGTGAAGTAAACTAAAAAGCTTACAGCACCTGGTATTCCCAGGCGGTCTCCCATCCAAGTACTAACCAGGCCCGACCCTGCTTAGCTTCCGAGATCAGACGAGATCGGGCGTGCTCAAGGTGGTATGGCCGTAAGCGAAAACTGCTGCCAAAATCGGGCTTTTTGAAGAAAAAATTAAGAGACACTTTCAGGGTTTCTGAAGAAGCTCAGAGACCATTTCAGGCTGTTTGAAGAAACAAAGAGACTATGTCCAGCTTTTTGAAGAAGCTCAGTGACTCTTTTTTTTTTTTTTTTTTTTTTAACAAAAAAGCTTACAGCACCTGGTATTCCCAGGCGGTCTCCCATCCAAGTACTAACCAAGCCCGACCCTGCTTAGCTTCCGAGATCAGACGAGATCGGGCGTGCTCAAGGTGGTATGGCCGTAAGCGAAAACTGCTGCCAAAATCGGCCTATTTAAAAGGTTAGAACATTAGTGAAGTAAACTAAAAAGCTTACAGCACCTGGTATTCCCAGGCGGTCTCCCATCCAAGTACTAACCAGGCCCGACCCTGCTTAGCTTCCGAGATCAGACGAGATCGGGCGTGCTCAAGGTGGTATGGCCGTAAGCGAAAACTGCTGCCAAAATCGGGCTTTTTGAAGAAAAAATTAAGAGACACTTTCAGGGTTTCTGAAGAAGCTCAGAGACCATTTCAGGCTGTTTGAAGAAACAAAGAGACTATGTCCAGCTTTTTGAAGAAGCTCAGTGACTCTTTTTTTTTTTTTTTTTTTTTTTTACAAAAAAGCTTACAGCACCTGGTATTCCCAGGCGGTCTCCCATCCAAGTACTAACCAGGCCCGACCCTGCTTAGCTTCCGAGATCAGACGAGATCGGGCGTGCTCAAGGTGGTATGGCCGTAAGCGAAAACTGCTGCCAAAATCGGCCTATTTAAAAGGTTAGAACATTAGTGAAGTAAACTAAAAAGCTTACAGCACCTGGTATTCCCAGGCGGTCTCCCATCCAAGTACTAACCAGGCCCGACCCTGCTTAGCTTCCGAGATCAGACGAGATCGGGCGTGCTCAAGGTGGTATGGCCGTAAGCGAAAACTGCTGCCAAAATCGGGCTTTTTGAAGAAAAAATTAAGAGACACTTTCAGGGTTTCTGAAGAAGCTCAGAGACCATTTCAGGCTGTTTGAAGAAACAAAGAGACTATGTCCAGCTTTTTGAAGAAGCTCAGTGACTCTTTTTTTTTTTTTTTTTTTTTTAAACAAAAAAGCTTACAGCACCTGGTATTCCCAGGCGAATTCTCTCCCAAGTCCCTAAAGCCTGCTCAACGGACCAATGGTTGAGCCCTGTTGTGCAAAGTTGAGGAACGACAAGCCAATCATTGAGCCCTGTTGAGGAGAGCTGAGCAGCGATCAGCCAATCAGAGACCTCTGTTGTGGAATCGTCATTCGAGACTGCGCTGTGATGCAGTCGGCCGTTTGACAGATTTGACAGACTAATATTTTTATTCTCAGGTAAGTTTGGTGTAATTATTTGATAAGTAATGACTGAAACTCTATGTATTTTTGGATAATTTGCCTGAATTTGCCTGAGGTTTGACATGATAATCTAGTTAGCGTTGAAATTAATGATTGAGCTAGCTTCTACCAATCGCCAGCCAGTGTAATGATCTGACGATCTCTGGAAATACTTTTAAATCGTGATCGGACACTCTAGCTCACTTCTTAAGACCATGGATATTGTGTTACAACAGTTTTGAGTTGAAATTCGACGTGTAAGTATGCTTTAGAAGTGTAAACATGCCAACTGCGATTGGCATGAATGCATTGAAAATGAATGAAGTACCAATCGCCACTGTAATGACCTGACGATCTCTGTAAATACATTAAAAACGTGATCGAACACTCTATCCCACTTCTTAAGACTATGGAGATGGTGTTACAACAATGTGGAGTTGCAATTCGATGTGTAAATATGCTTTAGAAGTGTAAACATGTCAACCGCGATTTGCATGCTAACAACAAAGTGATGAATGAATGGGCTGTTTTTGCTTACTACTTTTACGAGGGCTGCAGGGTCTCTAAAATGTATTTAAGCCCTCATCTGATCATCTGGCTAGCATGTTTAGACTTTGTAGATGTTGTTACTACAGTGTGCAGTCGAAATTCGAGGTCTAAATATGCTTTGGATGTGTAAACACAACACCTGATTTTTAAGCTGTGTTAATGAGTACACCACTATCAAACTAATATGTGCAGTGATAGGCTTTTATTACATCTCACGGGATGTGTGTGTAAATACTGTCATCCAGTTTAAATAAATAACATGGCTCTCTTGCTTTGACCTTATTTATATGATGACTACTAACTGCAAATGAGCCATGTTTAAAAGTTTTGTTACAGTCACTTGTTGGAAAGTTAAATGAACAGTCATCACTGATTCCTATTACCTGTGTTTACATTACCAGAAAGAATGGAGAGCCATGATAGCTATGAGTGTGAGGTGTGCAACAAGAGGTTTACTCTGAAGTCCAACCTTACACGCCACATGAAGCTTCACGACCCTAAACAGCATGCCTGTGACGTGTGTGGGAAGAGCTTCTCGACCAAGCCCCAGCTTGACCTACATCTGAAGCAGCACCAGTACCCCCGCATCCCCATGTACAGGCAGGTAGAGGCCCGGATGATGTGTACGGTAGCTGCCAAGGCTGAGGCAGGCAACCCTAACAAGGAGGTGGACCCGACCTGGCTGGACCCTGTGAAGGCGGAGGCCGCTGCCAAAAAGGCCGGAGGGGAGATGTGGAGAGGCCAGCTCGTCATGACCTTTGGCATGTACGCCGGGCAGACATTTAGGTGGCTGCTAGAGAATGATGCTGGTTGGGCGGCGTGGATTCTGTCCGAGTTCATTCACCAGGGCGAGCTGAATGAGCTGATGAAGTGGCAGAAGGAGCGCCTACAGGAGTACGTCAACATGTTCCCCTCTGTAACGTGTCTCGTTGACAGGAAGCTGAAGGTAAGTTATCTAGGTTAAAATTTCTATTTGTACATGTGAGTGATAATTCACACCATTTCAAAACCATGATGTATGGATCTTACTGTCATGTTTTTCTTTCTTTTTTTTTCTCAGGAAAAGACAGGCGCAGCGGTGTCATCCTTCTCCCAGCATGGCTCCAATTATGCCAGTGATGCCGAGCTATTGGCTGTGGCAGGTAATATTATTATGCTTACGTATGGAAATTAATTGACCATTGTATCCCTTCTAGAGCGGCTTAAACTAATAATGTTTTTCTTTACTTCTGTCATTATGTTAAATTCATTTGGAATAATTATCTCAATTCTCTGTGTGTGTGTGTGTGTGTGCTTTGCAGAACAACTCCTGGATGAGTCTCAGGTCCCTGTCTCCACCCACATCACCACCGTGGGACAACTCACTCCAGCCGCAGCTGCCAGCAAGGAGCCTGCCGTGCCACCATCGCAGGAGCAGCCCTCCGTCTCCACCGGCATCCACCTGGAGGGTTGGCAGAGGTACTGGGAGGAACCACCAGCATCTGCCCAAGCACTTGGCATCGCCCTACCAAACATTAAGTGGATGAAGTGCAACGAGGCATATGGCCTGTTTGAGAGGGCATCCCGGTATAATAATGCCAAAGGCGACATTGTGGAGAGGAAGTTGCTGAAGGAGAAGATGGAGTTCCACCCACCCCCACTGCCTGTGTCCGTCAAGGGAGCAGTTCCCAGCATGCTCTCCTTTTTCACCACGCCTGCCTTCTTCTGGCGCCCCGTCGGTGTGATGAAGGCCATGATTCCCTGCCCCAACACCAACTGCCCTGCGCCGCCTGGGGAATACCTGGAGAGGAAGGGCTTCGGCAGCTACGCCAGGCAGGTGTGTGGCATGTCATCCTACTACACCCTCCTGACGGAGAAGCTGAAGTGCTCCTACTGCGAGAAGGTGAGGCATGTGTCGGTGGCACGCGACAGTGAGGAGGAGGAGGAGGAGGAGGAAGATCACCATCAGCAGCAGTACATTTGGCTGGCCTACAGTCCAAAAGTTCTGATGAGCCTCGCCCCTGCTGTTAGACGGATGTTCCCCGCCATTCTGTGTGGGAAGCGCGCCATCGACAGAGGAGTGGTGACTCTGCTGAGCGACCGCCTCAACGCCGTGTCGATGAGCAAGGTGCAGCGGCTTCTGAAACAGGGCCACGACGAGTGGTACATCGAGCGGCGTGACCTGTACCAGACTCTGCTGTACGACGCCCACACAGCTGGCTCTTCGTCGACGGCAGCCTCATCCTCCTCGCAGAAGGGCATCCTCGCCTTCGCCAAACCTGCAGGGACGTACACACCTCCCATTCCCCAGTCTCCTCTTCCATCTGCCCGGGTGCTGAGGCGAGCACACCTCATCATGGAGATGGAGAAGATGCCAGTGTACCGTAGCGAGATCCTCAGCATGACTGGAGAAATCCTCTGCATAGATGGCACAAGAAAGGTATGCATGCAGCCATCATGTTATGGTAAAAAAAAAAAAAAATACAGATGTGTCTTAACTAGTGACATTAATGTAATGTAATAATGTGTATGTTTTGATTTGGTCTGTTTTATGACAGGTCCTGAAGAAGATCTACGGGGACGGCCAGGGCACGATGCAGTACCTCACCAGCGTCCTGAATGAGTGGGGTCAGTTCTTGACGACGGTGGTGGTGGCAGCTGAGTCCGAGGGCTGCTATGCACGCATGGCCAGGGGTCTTGTGGCTCGGTTCGAGCGTGCGAACGCTCCAGCCCCGAGAGTGATTTATGCCGACAACAACTGCTGCCGGTACATTTTAATTGAATTAATTCCATCGTAGCATAATGATATTTCATCATAGTGTAATGATATTTCAAATAATAATTCAGGTAATTCAAATCACACATGACAAGTTATTTAATGAAACACTATTGCATAGATACTGGTAGATGCATGCTATTTTTTCTGTGTCATTTCAGTGACAGTGGCTCATCGTTCCCTGAGACCCTCTTCAGTGACTGGGTGCAGAGGGGTGCTGTGGTCCGTCTGGACATCCGCCACTGGCTGCAGCGCTGGGATGCTGTGGTCATCAAACAGAGCCACGCCAAGTACGGGGTATTCATGAGTGCCATGGCAGGGGCGGTGTTGGCCTACAATAAGGGGGACATGATGCTCTTGGTCCAGGCAGTGCGGAAGGGCAACGAGGAACTGTACGGCAACCACACTGACCAACAGATGCTCGCCTTCCTCAAGCCGTCTCAGATCAAGAGCTATGTCAGGCGCATAACGAGGGGTGTTGAGGTAACTATTTGTAATAAGTTTGTAATAGAAATGCATCATGTGTAATAAAGCTGTTATATGAATAACATTTCTAATTATACCTTTCCCACCTGTGTGTTACAGGAGACCGCTGCGACTGTGGACTCCATCCTTGATGAGTTCAAGGGACCAGCAGGCCTTGACATCGACGGGATCCCCTTGTTCAAATCCTCAGACGCCGTTGATGCACATTGGGCAAGGCAAGCAAGCACCTCGGATGCATGCAGGCGAGTTTATTTGTGAATGGGTCAAGACAGATACAAGTATGGCCATGTATAGACACATTTAGACAAAACTGGATGGGCCAGAGTAATCATGAACCTCGTACTGTTTTGTGTGTTGCAGGACCCCCCTGGTGTTCCGCTGTACGTGGCAGTGAGGACGGTGGTGCTGAACGGTGTACAGCTGCAGAGGTACAGATGCCGGCGTGGCAGCAATTCTTTGGAAGGGCTGCATTCCCATCTAGTCAACGCCATACCATCTAACAGATGCGGCATCATGCCATTCCAAGTGACTAATGAAAACAAAAGGCTTTGTCAACATCGTCAAATGTTTTTATTTTATTTTTTAAATATATGTTTATTAGATTTTTTCAAGAATGTTATGTACAAGAAGGTTAAAAAACATTATGCTTAAAGAAGGGCAACTTTCATTTTCAACTACAATAACGCCAGAAATGTGTTACATGCTTTAAATGTGTTAAATGTGTTTCAGGTGTACCTGATCGCCTTCGCCGTACAGTGGAACGCCAGGATGGAGTCCCTTCGCGTCGACGGAGGTCGTGGTCGCCAGACGAGCTGCGTGGACGCTGCGAGGATTCAGCGAATGAATCGGCAGGCGGAGCTGCTCTTTGGCAAGGAGCACGTCTTTGAACCTAACTTCGCTGCTCCTCTGCCATACCCTGACGACTACAACCATCCAGACGAGGAGGAGCTGCTTGGCGTGGAGTATGGCATGTGCCAGTCCACTGCATTCACTGCAAGGCACTACTACGTGCAGAAAGGTACAGCATTTTTCATCACACAACAATATATACTAAAATCACCTGCCCGCTAACTGTCTGCTGACCTTGTACTCATCACTACTAATCACAATGTAACTTAACACAATGTAATGTTTTTCAGCTGAGGAGGAGCAGTGTAGGAAGGACGAGGAGGAGGAGGGGAAAGGGGAGTCCGCTGTTGAGGAGAGTGGCGAGGAAGAGGAGGACGAGCAGGCTGACGAGGGTGTCGGAGGCATGTCGGAGGAGGACCCCATAGACCACGTCTGTGAGAAGCATGTCGTCCTCACTCAGGCAGAGCAGGTGGAGGAAGAGGATGACCCCGCTTTGCAGAATGTCCTGGCCAGCCAACGCCATCTCCATCTGCCAGG
>NW_026607301.1:60000-62500 GCF_029890125.1 Rhinichthys klamathensis goyatoka
CCTTGAGAAAAAAACCCCAAGCAACTAAAACCTCTTTATAAAAATTTGGTATCCCCTCCATCATCCAATTTTTAAGTTTCATCCATAAAATGTTATCACTTAAAAAACTATTCCCACATTTTGCTAAAAAATGTTTCATTGTAATTTTCCAATCTCCTTTTTCCCCCATATCCAAATACTTTTTAACCACTTTCACTCTCATACTTTTCTTTTTTAGTTCTATATCAACAAGTCCCAACCCCCCCTCTTCTGGCCTTCCAATGAGTGTGTTGTATGCTATTCTTGGGGTTTTTTTCTCCCATATAAAATCCATAATATATTCTTTTACTCTTTTTTCCACCCATTTTGGCATTGAAACCACTGATAAAATGTACCACATCTTGGTTAACATTAAAACATTTACAATTAAAATTTTCCCTTTCAAATTCAAAATTCTTCTTTGCCAAAAATTCAACCTGTTTTTCATTGCACCTATAACCTCCTCCCACATTCTATCCGTTGTACTCTTCTCATCTTTACCTAGCGTTACTCCTAGAATCCTCATTTCTTGTACCTCGTTAAAACCCAAAACCTCTTTTAAATCAGACACTCCTCCAAATCTCATATAGACAGTTTTCCCCTCATTTACTTTAGCTCCTGTGCCTTTACAAAACCTTGTCACCCTTTCCATTACATTTTCAACACTTTTATAATCTTCTACAGTTAGTGTCGTGTCATCTGCATATTGGAATACTTTTGTTTCTTCTAGACCTTCCTCAATTTTTATCCCTTTTATTTCTTCATCTTTTTTAATTAACATCCCTAGTGGTTCTGCTATCAGCGTATATAGCTGTGCTGATAATGGACATCCTTGTCTTATGGATCTTGTGACATTAAAAGGATTGGTTAAAAAGCCATTACATTTCACTCTTGTCATTATGTTTCTATATAAAATCTTTAACCACTCTGTAAAATTCTCTCCAAAACCAAAATGTTCTAAAATCGCAAATAAAAAACCATGTTCCACTCTATCAAAAGCCTTCTCGAAGTCTAAGCTAATTATATATCCTTTCCTATTATTTTCCTTTAAAATGCTCATTATATCTCGTATACCACTTGTTGTATCAGCAATATCCCTCCCTGTCACCCCATAAGCTTGGTTTGTCTCAATTATTTTTGGTAAAACATTCTTTAATCTATTCGATAAAATCTTAGCTAAAATCTTCAAATCTGCATTCAGCATTGTAATCGGCCTATAGTTCTTCAAACTCTTTTGATCACCTTTTCTTTTATAAATCAGCTTCATTAGGCCCATACTCATTCTTTGATCTAGCTCCTTTTTCTTAAATATTTCATCATACACTTCTTTTAGGATCTTACTTATTTCCTTCTTGAAAAGCTTATAAAATTCATTCACTATTCCATCCGTCCCCGGACTTTTTTTAATTTTTAGACTTTCTATCGCTTGTATTATCTCTTCTTCCTTTATTTCCTCATCACAGTCTTTTTTATCTGCTTCTTCTACTCTCGCTTTGATATGTTGCAGTAAATAATTTTTGTTTTCCTCTTCTACCCCTTCCTCTCTAAACAAGTCTTCATAAAATGTCTTTACTTCATTTAAAAGTAACTTTGTTCCTATTATGCATTCTTCATCTTTGTTTTTTAGTTCTTTTATTGTATCCGCTCTTCCCTTTCTTCTTTCTAGGTCGAAAAAAAATTTAGTACATTTTTCCCCTTCTATTGTGTATCTAGCTTTACTCCTTAGACTTGCCCCCTGACATTTTCCCTCTTCTATTTTCTTAAGCTCCTCTTCTAACTCTATAATTTTTTGAATGTCCATTTCCTTTTCCTTTACTTCTTTTCTTAAACTTTCCCTAATTCCCTGTTCTTTGGCATTTTTGGCTTTTCTCATACCTTTACTGAATTTAATTGAGTACTTTTTTATTTCATATTTTACGTTTTCCCACCATATTCGTTTGTCTTCCACATACATACCATCCTTCCTTTCCTGTTCCATTAAATTATATATCCCCGATATGTAATTCTCATCTTTTAAAATTTCAGAATTTAAAATCCACACCCCTGGTCCTTTATCCTCCTTGTTAAACTCTATTTTCCACCTAATCATCTTGTGATCACTAAAACCAGTGTCATTGTAAACAATATCTTCTATAAAATAATCTATATCCCTTGTACTTAAAATAAAATCAATTCTCGTTTGATTCAAAAAGTTACCAACCAAACTCCTTCTAGTAAATTCTCTTTTGTTTTCATTTCTCTCCCTCCACACATCAGTCATGTTTCTTTCTTCCATTAAAGATACCAGTTCTTTTCTCCCCACGTCCGTTCTAAAAACCATTCCTTCTGCCATATCTCTTTTGCTAAACACAGTGTTAAAATCTCCTACTATTATTACTGACTTCCATTTATCTATTATACCTCTAATGTTTTCGAAAAACTCTTTTTTTCCTTTATCATCTGTTGGTGCATGAACATTCATTAAAATAAAATCCTTTCCCCC